>NC_090809.1:21060133-21360133 GCF_036512215.1 Solanum lycopersicum
AAAGAAAAATTTGTACGCCTAAGTGTTTTAAGAAATAATGCAATGAACCTCACATGTGAACAAAAATCAAAGCTCGGAAGAAAGGTTTGTATGTGGGTTAGAACGTGTGATTGTGGCTTGTTTTCAAGGCTGAAAAAGGTATGGCTTTTCTTCTCTCTTGGTCCCTTTCCCAAGTTCCCTAAGGCTCAGTTAAATTCCAATCTAAAAACTAAGGTTGTCCCCGTTGCATGCCCGTGTCATTAGATCCTATGAACGATTGATGCATGCGTTGGTATGACATCTGAAAGATGATTTTAGGAACGATTGTGTTTGTGTCTTCTGGGAATATTTATGATTTGTTATGTATGTCCGAATGTTGAATGTCATATGTGCACAAAGCATGTTATTTTTCCGTAATTGTGTTGTTACGATTTATTTGATAAAATTGTGAATGATGTGTCTATGTATTGGTGTGCACTTAACATTTAAAAGGAAATCGCGATAGTGATGAACAAGAGAATGAAATTAAAGCTCTTAATGAATTGGTTAAAAGTAAATGTAAAACTCTAAGCTAACGCCTAGGCTAAATGCAAGAAAATGAATTAAAGCCATATGTTAATTGAGTATTGTTTCTGCTAATCACTAGTAAAAATTAAGAGAATAGATACTGCCATTGAGGGTGGAACACAAGACCTTAAGGTCCTATACTGAGAGAAGAAGCCTCAAATCAAAATAAAAAAATAGTGTGAGAAAGGGGATTCGAAGCCGACTACTCGGCTAAGGGTGTGAGACACTACTCGGACAAGGGTGTGAGATACATAAATCTCACACCAAAATAAAATAATAAAATTGAGGCCACTGGGATTCGATCTAGGATTCTCTTGGATGAATATATGAAGATACCTAACGCTTTAAATAATTTAAAATAAAATGTTGCCCAGGGGATTCGAACATGGGTTCTCTTTACCGAAATTGTGAGGCTCATAAATCTAACATATAATGAAATAAAATGCATCCACTAGGGATCGAACTTGGGTCTCCTTGGCCGAATGTACAAGATGCATAAGTCTTGCACATTATACACTTAGATGATCGTGAAACACTTAACTAGATATGATTAACCCAAAAGGGGTACTACCATGAGTGTAAACAACACTAAAGGCCATAAGCATGGCATATGATGTAAGTTAAGGGCAAGATGAAGAAATGAACATTCAGGTAATGAGGTGAGTAATTATGTAAACTATTATGCTAATGGAAATGGTGACAACATGATAAGAGGCTAAGATGAATGGTGAGACAAGTCTCAACCAAACCTAAGTAAAGGTCACTAAAAGTACTCACCTAATAGAGTGTTAAATATTAAGAGACAAGTCTCAATCACATTCTATATGTAAGTGTAAGGACAATTCACACCTATTACGTAAAGAAGAGATTAGAAATAATGTAATGAGCTATGAATATCTAATGCTAAGAAGCAAGCTTCGGTGATGTATGAGTTGATGTAAATAGGAACTTTAAACTAAGCACCGATAGGCTAGCTATGAGTGTTAATGCCATCTTTCAGGAAGGGAGAAGGTTCACATAAATCTAATAAGATGAGACTCTCCACAAAGGTGGGTATGGGTCTCCCTAAATCTCCTAGTCTTTGAACTATGTTGTCAACATAGGGAACTAGCTTGGTTCGAACCCCTAAAGCTAGCATTTTTTTTTGTTTCACTTTGGCTAGTGATTCCACCTCTTTTCGGTGTGGGAGAGACACCGGATTTCATGATTCTCAAATGATCTATGTCGGTTAAGGTTGAAGTTCCTCAAAGTATTAAAGATAATGAAATGACTGATACCGAAGGTGTTTGTGCAAGACAATGAAGAGGTAAAATTAGATTCAAGTAATGACATTAGGTCATTCTTGGTCATTGCACTTCATGATCCTGATGAGAGTCTTAAACTTCATCTTAGGTATATCTGGTATTTACATCAGCCTATGAATGAATAATGTGAAGTATGAATGAACGAATGAAAAAGACTTTGTGTTTGCTAAAGGAGGCCCTCTGGTTGAGGTCCCATATGTTGGGCCCTCACTTGAGATGTCTTAATGCTACGTCCATGATTCCAAGGTCTCGTGGCTATGAAATGTATAATATATGAAACATGAAATGTATGTTATGTTAACCTATATGTGTCTGATGTGTGACATATTCATGGTATGACCTTCCTATTACGAATTAGGCAGGTCAAGAGACTTGACCTCCTCAAGAAGCATGTTGATTAGGAAGAGCCATTCTTGTTCATGCATTACCATTATGTGTTTCTTCATATACCCATACTTAGTATAGGTGTTTACTAATTCCATACAATATTACTATTTTAGGTGCAGGCTCAGGTGGACGTTGAAGGTATCATTGCAGTTGTTCGGACTCAGAGATTTTATTCGGACTTGTTAGGTCCTTATGCATTCGAGGATGCCTGACTTCACATTTCATGCTTAGTAGTGGGTTTGATCTAGTGGAGTATGTTCCACTAGTGTTTCTTTTTTATTCTATTCAGATACTTGTAATAGTGTCTTTTTGGCAAGTATTACTTATGACATGGTATCATATTTCTTTCAAGTTGTATGTTTCTACAGCTGGATGGTAATATATGAGCAATGAACCTCCTTACAAATACATGTTTATATGAAGTCTATGTATACTTCAACTATAAACAAAAATTTTTAAATTTCCCACTAAAATCAACCGTATAAATGTGACGAATGCAAAAAGAGGCTTGTTTGCGACCTCTAAGAGGTCAACGACGCCGGTTGCGATTTGGATTCAAGAATCCGGGTCTTGACACTATACCTTTCCGGGGGTATAAAACGTTACTACTATGTTGATCCACTACTCTATGCTAAAAACATTAAGAAATAATATGGAAAGTATGACCCTTTATACCCACATTGGCTACATGGTTTATGGTGGTTGTGAGTTATCTGAACTATCCCCATATTTGTACTTAATACTACTCCTAAAATATGCTAGCTCGTATGTTTAAGAACATAAATTTTTCTTTAATTTGAGATTATTACTCAAAAATCTTTTTCTTTAAAGAGATGGGTACTCAAACCACTCAAAAATCATTTGGAAATCTCAGTTTCCTCTCATCTTAAATGTGAAAACATTTACTCTTAGGAATACTTAGTTCCCATATATAATTTAACGAAAATAAACTCAACTATGGTCTTTCTAAAAAAACATTTCAAAATCATATTATCAAATGATTATTGATTACTCAGGAAGTCATACTGCATATACATTGATGGTATATCTAGATACCATACTTCATACATTGATGGTGTACTTGATTGTCATACTAATCATGTTTCAGTAAACTATTTCTCAAAGCTCATTTTTACTTTCTGAAAACTCAATTTAAGAACTCAAGTGTTGGGTTTAAAAAGCATTTTAAAATTTCTAACTCAAATTACAGGGTTCATGTGGAATTATTAACATGAACAACTAAACTTAGTGTCGTTATAGCAATAAAGTATCTCAATAGTCAGATCTCAAGACTCGATAATAATATTCATCTCTAGACTACTCAACTCATAAGGTTCATGCAGAATTATAGGCATGAACTAGTCAACTCAAATACCTTCATGGACAACATGTAGTAGCCCCATGATTAGGAAAATAATTCCAAAAAGATTAGGAACTCAATTGATAGAGTTAATGCGGATTTGTTGGCATGAATGACTCAACTCATGGGTCTAAATAATAATATGGAACTCAGTTTAAAACTCAATTATTATGAATAGAATTTTTAAAAGAACCATAAACTCAAGAGCTCAAATTAACTTATCTCAAGAATACACAAATCTAGGGGTAGAATCCTAGATTTCTCTTTTACTAATTTTAAAGAAGATATAGGACGTGAGGATGAACCTCAAACACTATGTTTGTGTAATGATATGTTGGTCGTTTTGAGAAGTATATTTTATTTCTGGAAAAACTTGCTGAGACGACGGATCCCACGACGGACCGTCATGGGCACGAAGGACCGCCGAGGGGGTCTCGTTCCAAAACACTTAGAATTCTGAAATTCGGGTACTGAAATCGACTCTCTGAACTTCATGAAAAGGTGGCAGGACGGACCGTCACAGGCATGACGGGCCGTCAGACACTCTTTAATAAATCGAGTCTTTGAACCTTGTGACGGAAGCAGCAGGACGGACCGTTCCAGGTACGACGGGCCCTCACAGTCTGCGTAACCCTAACTGGGTCGGATTTCTGTTTAATATTTTAAGGGGAGTTTTGGACTATTCGTGCTTATAATTATAAAGTTAGTGGTTGAATATTACTAATTCTATTTCTTGAGGGTTAAAGGAGATAACCTTAAATTAATTAGTGGGTTACTTTTGTCATCTTTTATACTTAATTATATGCTAATTAGGGTAAAATAAAAAGGGTTTGAATAAGAAAGATAGAAAGAATAGAGAGAAGAGGGAGAAATGATCGAGAGAGAAAGGAACGAAGAAGAAAGCAAAGATGTTGAGGATTAGCTTGCTTGATCACAATTCTTCGATGGAGGTAGGTTATGGTTTTTATGCTATTTTATAGTAAACTCTTAATAGCGAATGATATGCATTGGGTAGTATTGTAAACCCTTCTATATGCTTAATTGTGTGTTTGCATGATGTGATTATATAAGTGTGATGAAATAAGCATGATGAAGCTATTGAATCCTAAATCTTGAAAACCTCTTGTTAATAATGATGCCTTGGTATAAAAGAAGGCTTGATGAACTAAAAGAATGAGGTTAGGGGATCGGGTGTCATGAACCGACACGTAGTATTAGGGGGATCGGGTGTCACGAACCGACACGTAGTATTAGGGGGATCGGGTGTCACGAACCGACACGTAGTATTAGGGGGATCGGGTGTCACGAACCGACACGTAGTATTAGGGGATCAGAGTGTCACGTAGTATATGGTAATATACTCATATTTAATGAACCTATTTCCCAAATGAGTATAGTATGGAAGGCTTGCATCCTCATGGGTGTACTTGGCGTACTTATTAATGATTATAGTACTTGTTGTTGCTACTTATTGAGTATGTAGTTGATTTTATGATATTATCTGATACATACTGTTTTCTATTTTGAGTTGACCGATGATATCTACTCAGTACTCATGTTTTTGTACTGACCCCTACTTGTATGTTTTCCTTTTGTTCATTGTGGAATACAGTAAAGGTACCGTCGTCTTCAATTCAACCGCAACTCTAGCCAGTCTTCATCACGTCAGATTTCAAGGTGAGCTAAAGCTTCTAGCTTGGACTGGATCTTTTTCTTCATGTCTTGATGCCTTGAAGTTCTGGCATAGAGTAGCTATTATTTATGTTTAATTTCTTAGATACTCTTAGCTTTAGTTATTTGAGGATAGATGTTCTTGTGATGATGACTTCCAGATTTTGGGGATAATGATAAGTTTTGAGTTTTAGAAGTTGATTATTGATTTTGTTAATGAGTTTTACGTCTTCCGCATTATTTTTCTATTTATTATGTTTAAAATGTTGGGGTTTAGATTTGTTGGTTCGCTCACATAGGAGGATAAATGTGGGTGCCACTCACGACACGTTTTGGGTCGTGACAAACTTGGTATCAGAGAATTAGGTTCGTTGGTCTCATCACACAAGAACAAGTCTAGTAGAGTCTTAAGGAACGGTAGGGGGACGCCTTTGCTTTTCTTTGAGAGGCTATAAGACTTCAGGAAAATTCCATTCTTTCCTTCTTTCGTGCTATTACTTGGATCCAATTGGTATCTAGGTGATACAAATTGGTATCTGACCATCTTCACTCTATTTCGCAGATGGTTAGAACTAGAGCAACAACTACGCCAACACCAGCACCAGCAGGACAGGGTGCGTCTAAGCCAGCCACTGGGGCTGTAGCTCGAAGAGGAGCAGTGACAAGGGGTCGTGGTAGAGGTCGTGGGAGGACGTCCCCTAGGGGAAGAGGACAAGCATCTAGCCCATCTGGTACTAGGGCGGTGACTCCTCCACCGACCGAGGAAGTAGTAAGAGAGGGTGAGGAAGGGGAGAATAAACAAGTGCAGAATGAGGAATTACCACCCCAACCTACCCCAGAGATGATCAATCAGGTTCTTGCTTATCTTAGAGGGTTATTTGATCAAGGCTAGACGCCTCCAGTGTTTTCTGCACTAGTACCTCAGGTTCCGGAGGTACAACATGCAACTACTGTGGCTCCCCGCATGGATGCCTCATTGGAAATAGGCACGTTTCCTCGGTTGACTACAGGGCCTATAATGACAGTGATCAACATGAATTTTTTGGTAAGTTCTTGAAATTGAAACCCCCAGTCTTCAAGGGTGCTGAATCTGAGGATGCCTATGATTTTCTAGTTGATTGTCATGAACTACTACACAAGATGGGTATAGTAGAATGATTTGGCGTTGAGTTTGTGACTTATCAGTTTCAAGGGAACGCCAAAATGTGGTGGCGGTCACATGTTGAGTGTCAACCAACAGAGGCACCACCTATGACTTGGGCATCATTCTCTAGCTTTTTTATGGAGAAGTATATACCCTGTACTTTGAGGGATAGGAGGAGAGATGAGTTCTTGAGCCTAGAGCACGGTAGGATGTCGGTTACTGCGTATGAGGCTAAGTTTCGCGCATTATCCAGGTATGCCACCAAGCTTTGTTTCAGTCCACAAGAGCGGATTCGCCGTTTTGTGAAGGGGTTGAGGTCAGATTTGCGGATTTCAGCCTTACATGTAGCGGCTATAGTGAAATCCTTTCAGGAAGTGGTAGACTTCGTGATAGAGGTGGAGGGAGTGAAGCGAGATGACTTCACATTGGCATCGACATCTAAAAGGTTTCGTAAGGGAGATGAGTTTAATGGTTCTTACTCCAGAGGGCAGGGTTCAGGAAGTTACCTAGCCCGAACTATCCAGTCTTCACTACAGAGTGTAGTTGGGGGTCCACCACAGATCGGTCAACATTTTTCTAAGTTTGGAAGTTATCCCCAGACTCCGTCGTTCTCACAAGGACCTATGCTTGAATCCAGAGAATGTTATGGATGTGGAGAGACTGGACATATTAGGAGGAATTGTCCAAAACCGAGTTACAGACCCCCAAAAATCAGAGGTAGAGGTGGTCATGGAAGAGGCCATTATTCGGAAAGACGTGGTGGCCGAGGTAATAGTGGTCACTAGAACGGCAGGGTTAACGGGAAAACTGGAACTACTGCAGCGCAACATGGTAGGGGAAACGGGCAGACAGGTGATAGGGCCCATTGTTATGGTTTCCCTGGGAGGTCTGAAGCGGAGAGATCTGATGTTGTCATCACAGGTAATCTTTTGGTTTGTGATTGCATGGCTTCTGTATTGTTTGATTCTGGATCCACATTTTCTTATGTATCTTCCTCATTTGCTAATGGTCTTAATTTACATTGTGAATCGCTTGACATGCCTATTCGTGTTTCTACTCCGGTGGGTGAGTCTTTGATAGTTGAAAAGGTGTGTAGGTCTTGTCTTGTGCCTTTTGTGGGGAGCAATACTCATGTAGACTTGGTTATCTTAGAAATGTTTGACTTCGATGTAATTCTGGGTATGACTTGGCTTTCTCCAAATTTTGCAATCTTGGATTGTAATGCTAAAACTGTGACGTTAGCCAAGCCTGGGACAGATCCGTTAGTGTGGGAGGGTGACTACACTTCCAATCCGGTTTTTATCGTCTCCTTTTGTCATGCTAAGAGAATGGTTAGTAAGGGTTGTTTAGCTTTCTTGGCACACCTCAGGGATGATACTACCCAAGTACCTTCAGTTGAGTCGATTTCGATAGTCCGCAAGTTTTTAGATGTGTTTCCTGCAGACCTTCCTGGTATGCCACCGGATAGAGATATTGACTTCTACAACGATCTTGAACCGGGTACTCGCCCCATTTCTATACCCCCTTATAGAATGGCTTCCACTGAGTTAAGGGAGTTAAAGGCTAAACTTCAATAGTTGTTGAGCAAAGGCTTCATTAGGCCAAGTGCATCCCCTTGGGGTGCTCCTGTTTTGTTTGTGAAGAAGAAGGATGGAAACTTTCGGATGTGCATAGACTACAGACAACTGAATAAGGTAACGGTTAAGAAAAAGTATCCTCTTCCTCACATTGATGATTTGTTCGATCAGTTACAAGGCGCTTGTATCTTCTCAAAAATCGACTTGAGATCTGGTTATCATCAATTGAAAATACGGGCAGCAGGTGTGCCCAAGACTGCTTTTCGGACCAGGTATGGGCATTATGAGTTCTTAGTAATGTCTTTTGGGCTTACGAATGCCCCTGCTGCTTTCATGAGCTTGATGAATGGGATTTTTAAGCCATATCTAGATCTCTTTGTCATTGTATTCATTGATGATATACTGCTATACTCAAAGAGCAAGAAAGAACATAAGGAGCACTTGAGACTTGTGTTGGAAATGTTGAGGGAGAGATAGCTTTATGCCAAATTCTCTAAGTGTGAGTTTTGGCTAGATTCAGTGTCCTTCTTAGGGCACGTAGTTTCTAAGGATGGAGTGATGGTGAATCCATCTAAGATTGAAACAGTGAAGAATTGGGTAAGACCTACTAATGTGTCAGATGTAAGGAGCTTTGTTGGTTTATCTAGCTACTACCGTCGATTTGTCAAGGGGTTCTCTTCTATTGCTTCCCAATTAACAAGCTTGACTAAACAGAATGTTCCATTTGTATGGTCGGACGAGTGTGAAGAAAGATTTCAGAAGCTCAAGACTTTGTTGACTACCGCACCAATCCTTACCCTGCCACTGGAAGGTAAGAATTTCATTATCTATTGTGATGCATCCTATTCGGGTTTGGGTGCAGTACTAATGCAAGAGAAGAATGTAATTTCTTATGCTTCGAGGCAATTAAAGGTGCACGAATGTAATTATCCGACCTATGATTTGGAGGTGGCACGGTAGTGTTTGCATTAAAGCAATAGAGGCACTATCTATATGGAGTTAAGTGTGAAGTCTACACGGATCATCGTAGCCTACAGTATGTCTTTACTCAAAAAGATTTGAAATTAAGACAGAGAAGGTGGATGGAACTACTGAAGGATTATGACATCACTATCTTGTTTCATCCGGGAAAAGCTAATGTTGTGGCAGATGCTTTAAGTAGAAAGGCAGGGAGCATGGGAAGTCTAGCCCACTTGCAAGTTTCAAGACGCCCATTGTCTAGAGAGGTACAGATTCTGGCTAATGACTTAATGAGGCTAGAAATAAATGATAAGGGAGGATTTTTGGCCTGTGTGGAGGCGAGATCTTCCTTTCTTGACAAGATTAAGGGAAAGCAGTTTAATTATGTGAAGCTGATTCGGATTCGAGATAAGGTGTTGCGAGGAGAGGCTAAAGAACCAAAAATCAACGAGGAAGGTGTTTTGAGAATTAAGGGAAGGGTATGTGTACCCCGCGTCGATGATTTGATTCACACTATTCTTATAGAGGCTCATAGTTCAAGGTATGCTATACATCCTGGTGAAACCAAGATGTACCGCGACCTAAAGTAACACTTTTGGTGGAGTAGAATGAAGCGTGACATTGTTGATTTTATTGCCAAATGTTCAAATTGTTAGCAAGTAAAATATGAACACCAGAGGCCCGGAGAAACAATTTAGAGAATGCCCATTCCGGAATGGAACTGGGAGAGAATTTCAATGGACTTCGTGGATGGTCTTCCAAAGACAATGGGTAAGTATGATTCCATTTGGGTAATTGTTGATAGGTTAACAAAGTCTGCTCACTTCATTCCGGTCAAGGTGACTTACAATGCAGAGAAGTTAGCCAAACTTTACATCTCAGAAATTGTTCGATTGCATGGAGTTCCACTTTCCATCATATCAGATAGAGGTACGCAGTTTACTTCTAAGTTTTCAAAAACATTGCATGCTGAATTGGGTACTAGGTTGGATCTAAGCACCGCATTTCACCCTCAGACCGATGGTCAGTCTGAGCGAACAATTCAAGTGTTGGAGGACATGCTTCGTGCATGTGTGATAGAATTTGTTTGCCATTGGGATAACTTCTTACCCTTAGCAGAATTCTCCTACAACAATAGCTATCACTCAAGTATTGATATGGCCCCATTTGAGGCACTGTATGGGAGAAGATGTAGGTCTCCCATTGGATGGTTTGATGCATTTGAGGTTAGACCTTGGGTACTGATCTTCTGAGGGAATCGTTAGATAAAGTAAAATGCATTCAAGAAAAGCTTTTACCGGCTCAAAGCAGGCAGAAAGAATATGCGGATCGAAATGTTAGAGACATGGAGTTTATGGAGGGTGAGCAAGTCTTGCTGAAGGTGTCGCCCATGAAAGGGGTTATGCGGTTCGGTAAGCGAGGTAAGCTTAGTCCGAGGTACATTTGTCCATTTGAAGTACTGAAGCGCGTGGGGGAGGTAGCTTATGAATCAGCCTTACCCCCCAGGACTGTCAGGAGTGCATTCGGTATTTCATGTGTCTATGTTGAAAAGGTACCATGGGGATGGAAACTACATCATTCGTTGGGATTCAGTTCTGCTTGATGAGAATTTGTCTTGTGAGGAGGAGCCAGTTGCTATTTTAGATAGAGAAGTCCGCAAGTTGAGGTCGAGGGAGATTGCATCCATTAAGGTTCAATGGAAGAATCGGCCGGTTGAAGAGTCCACTTGTGAGAAGGAGGCTGATATGCAAGAAAGATACCCACATTTGTTTACAGATTCAGGTACTCTTTTTCGCCCTTGTTTCTTTTATTGTGATCGTTCGAGGATGAACGATGAGTAAATTGGTATCTATTGTAACGACCTGTTGGTCGTTTTGAGCAGCAGATTTTATTTCTGGAAAAACTGGCTGAGACGATGGATCCCATGACGGACCGTCATGGGCACGACGGACCGTCGAGGGGGTCTCGTTCCAAAACACTTAGAATTCTAAAATTTTGGTACTGAAATCGACTCTCTCAACTTCGTGACGAGGTGGAAGGACGGACCATCACAGGCATGAAGGGCCGTCACAGACTATTTAATAAGTCGAGTCTCTGAACCTTGTGACGGAAGTAGCAGGACGGACCGTCGCAGGCACGACGGGCCATCACAGTCTCTGTAACCCTGACTGGGTTGGATTTCTGTTTAATATTTTATGGGGTGTTTTGGACTATTCCTGCTTATAATTATAAAGTTAGTGGTTGAATATTAATAATCCAATTTCTTAAGTGTTAAAGGAGATAACCTTAAATTAATTAGTGGGTTACTTTTGTCATCGTTTATACTTAATTATATGCTAATTAGGGTAAAAAGAAAAAGGGTTTGAATAAGAAAGATAGAAAGAATAGAGAGAAGAGGGATCGGGTGTCACGAACCGACACGTAGTATTAGGGGGATCCGGGGTCACGAATCGACATGTAGTATTAGGGGATCGGAGTGTCACGTTCCGATACAAGAGGAAGAAAGAGAGTGAATCTTGAATTATGGTAATATACTCAGATTTAATGAACCTATTTCCCAAATGAGTATAGTATGGAGGCTTGCGTCCTCATGGGTGTACTTGGCGTACTTATTAATGATTATAGTACTTGTTGTTGCTACCTGTTGAGTATTGTAGTTGATTTTATGATATTATCTGATATATACTGTTTTCTATTTTGAGTTGACCGATAATATCTACTCAGTACTCGTGTTTTAACTGACCCCTACTTGTATGTTTTCCTTTTGTTCATTGTGGAGTGCAGCAAACGTGCTGTCGTCTTCAATTCAACCGCAACTCTAGCCAGTCTTCATCACGTCAGATTTCAGGGTGAGCTAAAGCTTCTAGCTTGGACTGGATCTTCTTCTTCATGTCTTGATGCCTTGAAGTTCTGGCATAGACTAGCTATTATTTATGTTTAGTTTCTTAGATACTCTTAGCTTTAGTAATTTGAGGATAGATGTTCTTGTGATGATGACTTCCAGATTTTGGGGATAATGATAAGTTTTGAGTTTTAGAAGTTGAATATTGATTTTGTTAATGAGTTTTAAGTCTTCTGCATTGTTTTTCTATTTATTATGTTTGAAATGTTGGGGTTTAGATTGGTTTGTTCACTCACATAGGAGGATAAATATGGGTGCCACTCACGACACGTTTTGGGTCGTTAGAGTTTGCCTTACATTCTTGGAAGAAAATGGTTCTTGGAGAATCCTTAAGAACAACTTAATTAAAAACTATGAAACCCTAGCTTGAAGGTACGAACAGGAAAACCTTTCTTGAAATTCTTTAATTAGTTTGTTGAAATATCTATGGCCAAGAATTATGATGTCATTAGTGATTTGTCATTGTATGTAGGATTTTGAGTTGAAAAAAAGGAGTTCCTGGAGAGAGACATACCTTCAGAATCGATGAATCTTGAATGGAATCTTCTGCTTTTATTTTTTCTTAGGGTTTTGCCGAATGGTTTGAGAGAGAAGAGAATAATGGATCAAAAGATGAAAATCTGATTTTTGAGCCTTTTATTAGTTCGGAAACTTGTGTAGGGTTTTCTTGGAGTTAAAAAAATAAAATCAAATTCCTTTAATTTCATAGGTTATTGCTAACGTAACTCTTTATAATCTAAGAGATATGGGTTTTTGAAGTTAACCCATTGAATCTTATGCCAAAACTTAATCGATAAGGAAACATCAAGAACATTTATAAAGAACTCATCTTGAAATTAAAGTGCTCAATATTTATGGATGGATTTACAAAAGAAATTCAAAATAAGTGTGTGGGTGAATGAACACAATACTATTAATCTTACATATCTATTAGGGGTAAAACTCATGGAAAAAATCTGCAACAAAACTCTTTAATCCTCTCCTCTTTTCTCCTCTTTTCTCTTCTTTTCTCTTCATTAACTTTCGACTAAAACCCTAAACCTAAAAACCCTAAGTCGTAAACCATAAACCCTAACCTAATACTCTAAAATCTAAACCAAAAAAAATAAGAAACTGTAAACCCTAAACCTTAACAAACCCTAAATATTGTAAGCCCTAAAACAAATCCTAAAATACATTTAAAATCTCAAAGATCTAAGACCTTAATCCTAAAAATCCGTAAATTGTAAACCTATAAAAACACAAAAAAAAATATCTTAAGACCTAAACCCTATAAAATCCCTAAGTTCTAAACCTAAAATCATAAAATCTGTGAATCGTAAAACTTAAAAAGAACACAAAAAACATACGCCCTAAAAAACACAAGTAACATGTACCCTTAGAAACCATAAAAACACACAAAAACCCATAAACCTAAAAGACTCTAAGCTGTAAACCCTATAAATCTCTAAATTGTATATATTGAACCCTAAACACACAAAAAATGCTAAGCCCCAAATTTAAATCAATAATATCCGGAAAACCTCTACCTAAAAACCCCTAAAAACCTTGATAAAACCCATAACCTAAAACCCTAATCCGTAAACCCAAAATCTAAAATCTTAATCCTAAACATAAAACCAGAAGAAAAAAACCTTAAACCATAAACCATAAGCAACCCTAAATCCAATAAACCCTAAAAAAAATTTAAGTTCCCTATAAACACTAAGCTTTAAATCCTAACTCCTAAAATATGGAAACCCTACACATAAAAACACACAAAAAAAAATACCTCAGGCATAAACCTTATACCTTCTAAAAACCCTAAGAAAATCTTACCCCTTAAAAACCATAGAAAGCGCAAAAATCCCGAAACCTATACAACTGTAACCTCTAAACCTATAAAGCCCTAAATGATATATGTGAAACACTAAAAACACAAATAAACCCTAAGACCTGAATTCTATATCATTTAAACCCTAAAACATTAACTTAAAAAAACAAAAGCCTTAAACTCTAAAATCCTGGATAAATCCCTTAACCTACAACCCTAAATCTAAAAACCCCTAAGAAACCCTAAAACCAAAATCTTAAGACGCCCTAAATCCTATGAACCCTTATATAAACCATGAAAAATATTTAAAATCCCCTATAAAACTCTAATATCTTAACCCACAATCATAAAAATCCATACAACCTAAGATTTTAATAACACAAAAAAAACCTTCGACTTAAACCATAAACACTAACAAACCTTATTTAGGACTTAACCCTTAAAAACCCTAAAAACTCTTAAACCTAAACAACTCTAAGCTCTAAACCCTACAAGGCCCTAAATTGTATATGCTAAACCCTAAAACCAAACAAAAAAAAACTAAGCCCTAAAATAAAAAACAATAAAATCCAAAAAAGCCCTAAACATAAAAAAAAATCTAAGATTTAAACCCTATATAGACCTAAATCATATATGATAAACCCTAAAAAAACACTTAGACCTAAACCTATAAAATACTAAAGAACCTTAACCTAGAAAACGTAAAGCCCTAAACCCTAATAAACCTAGATAAAACCCTTAACCTAAAACCCTAAACCTAATAAACTAAACCCTAAACCTTAGCCTAAGACCCTAAATCCTAAACCTAAAACCCTAAGAAACCTTAAATCTTAAGAAATCTGAAATCTTAGAAATCCAAGAAAAAACCCTAACAACTAATATAACACCTACAAAACCCTAAGCTCTATACCCTAAATCCAAAAAAATTGTAAACCATAAACCTAAAAGCACAAAAAAAACCTAACTCCTGAACCTAAACCCCAAGAAACACTTAACCCTTTAAAACCCCAAAAACAAGAAAGCACTTAAACCTAAAAAAAATCTAAACTCTAAACCTTATAAACCCCAAAATCTTTTATACTAAACCCTTAAAACCACAAAAAAAACCTAAGCCCTAAACCTATAAATCCTTAAATCCCTTAATCTAAAAAATGAAATCCTTAAAACTTAAGCCTCGATAAACCCTTATCTAAAAACCCTAATTCCTAAACCTAAAACTCTAAGAAGCCCTAAAACCTAAACCTAAAGAAACCTGAATTCCCATAAACCGAACAATAAAATCTAAAAATCATTTAAAACCCTATAAACTCTAAACCGTAAATCAAAAAAATCTGTAAACCCTAAACCTAAAATCACACACAAAAAAAGCACAAATCCCTAAATACAAAACCATAAGAAACACTTAAACCTTAAAACCACTAAATCCCCATAAACTCCTAAACCTAGAAAAATATAAGCTCTAAATCCTATAGAGCCATAAATTGTATATGCTAAACACTAAAACCCCAGAAAAACCTAAGCCTTAAATTCTAAATAGCCCTAAGAAACACTTAAACCTTAAAAACACTAAATACCCAAAAACTCCTAAACCTCAAAATCTCTAAGATCCAAACCTTATAAAGTCCTAAATCATATGTGCTAATCCCAAAATACAAAAAATAAGCCCTTAACCCTAAAAACACCCTAAGAATCACTTAACCATTGAAACCCCTAGAAAATCATAAAAACCCTAATCACCCCTAAACATAAAAAGATCTAATCTTTAAACCCTATAAAGCCCTAATTCATATATATTAAACCCTAAAAAACAAAAAAAAAATTACACACTGAACCCTAAATCTATCAAACCCTAAAAAACCATAAAATCCTAAATCCCTAAACCCTAAAAACCTAAATAAAACCCTTAACCTAAAACCCTAAAACCTGAACCTACAATCCAAAGAAAGCTGCAACCCAAAATCTTAAAAAATGCTAAATCCTATTATTGCTAAAACTAAACCCTAAAACCCATATAAAAGTCCTACAAAAACAAAAGATCTAAATCCTAAACCTAAAAATCCATAAACCCTACACCTTAAAAACGCAAAAAACCAAAAGAGTTAAATCCTAATAAATACTTAACCTTAAAAACCATATAAACCTCAAAACCCCCTAAACCTAAAAAACTCTAATCTCTAAACGCTATGAATACCTAAATCATATATTCTAAACACTAAAAATAATCAAAACGAACCTATGCCTTAAACCTACAAAACCCTTCATAACCCTAAAAACCCAAAAACTCTAAACCTAAAAAAACTCTAATAAATAAACCCTTTAAAGCCCTAAATTGTATATTTTACGTCACGCCCCGAGCCTAACCCTTGACGTGGTCAGCACCTAATGACCATTGTTGTCTTTGAGCGAACCCTTGGCCTAGTTTGCTTAAATCAGTGCAAGGCTTAAATACATGAGATAACTCAAGAATTAGCATGAAAATAATGCTTAGACAAAATGGGAACTTCAAGTGTTATCGTTTATAAGTGAAATAAAAAAACCAAAGAAACTAATTTTATATGTCTATGAAGCCTCTAATGTAACAATGGATGTTGGAGAAAAACTCTGAATCATCCTAACAACTAAAAGCTAAAAAAAATAACTCAATGATAAAAATATCCTATGGAATTAAGGGAGTTTCACCAATTGATTATGAGATGCTCACTAGATCAATGGAACGTCGAATGCTGATCCTAGTTACCTATGTCTGCATCATGATACGATGCATGCCAACTGGCATCACTACATAAAACTTACGAGTATTCCAGTTAGAATTCTATACAACAACTTAAGCTTGAAAAGGAGTAAGAAGGAACACTTACCTTGGCTCTGCTCAACTTATGAATAACTAACTTGGAACGATACGCAAGTATACCTTAGTAGCACGGAATTAAAAGTTTTTCTCAAAAACATAATGTGGAAGTCATTTCATAAATGGAAGTCATTCTAACATATGTCTCAAAACTATCTATGACAACATGAATACAAATGTCTTGGGTCAAAGCCCATAAAAGTATGAACATAGTAAAGAACATAAAAGAACAAGGGGTGGTGTCCTCGATTGCTCTTAAGACTCACCAATCTTCACTTCTTGAAATCCTAGGAAACTCTATGAACATAGTAAAGAACATAAAAGAACATAGGGGTGGTGTCCTCGGTTTCTCTGAGGACTCACCAATATTCACTTCTTGAAATCCTAGGAAACTCTACCCTTCAAAGAAACTCAATTTCCTCAAGACCCTACATTGGATTAGAATGTAGGAAAAATATGTGTTAGTACGAAATGTACTAAGTATGGAAACTATCATACCAAACATAAGATATCTCAAAGCGTTAGTCTATAATAGACATAATCATAAGAGATAAAAGCATTAGCATAGCATGAATATCAGAGGCATAAGAAATCATCATAAAGAATACAAGAGTTCTTACTTAAATCATTGTCCTTCTTACTCAAATGAACTACATCACAAGCGACCTCCAAGTATACTTGTGCAAGGCTAAGGTAGCATCTCAAACTACTACCAAATCTAAGTACCTCTATTTGGTAATTCTTTATCATAATTCACTTTCATAATTAAGACCTTCATTCTTCATTTCATATAGTCACTATGCCCCCGAATCACCTCAAAACACACTTGTGCAATTGTAACACTCCGAAAACTCAAAACCTAATCTAAAGCCTCACATGTGTGTCTAAAGTTTCTAAAACTCTTTTAAGGTCAATAATAAATTATAGTATTCATATTGGAAGTTTTAGAGTCAAAACATCAAGGAACGTCCATGACGTCCGGAGACTAGTGAAAAAGGTGCTAGTGTGCCTTAGCCTATTTCACAGAATTTTAACAGTTAGAATTTGATGAAATTTGGTGAAAAGGTGTCTAAAACATATTAGAATAGTTTTAGTGTCAAAGATTCCAGGTATGACTCCCTAAAGACTACCCTAAGGGTCCTTCAGGATGACCCTTTCCAAATAACCAAAAAGTTGTTAAGAGACAACAGCACCTACGCCTACTAATCAATGGGGCATAGGCCAAATGACGGGGCATCGATGCTGCCATCGCTTGACACTTAGTAAATTTTCAAAAAGATAAAAAATTCAACTCTCTGATATAAACCACATATGCGCAGGACGGACAGGATCAATACCCGTCGACTGACCTAAGACCCGTAGGTCGGGGTCTCGTAGGTCAGGCCTACACTTTTCTGTGATATTTTAGTTTGGTTCATTTAATTATGTTAGTTAGTTATGGGGTTAATTAAGGATTAGGGGTGGTTAATTATGTTAGTTAAGTAACTATATAAACTACCCTAAGCCTAAACCCAACTTAACACCCCCAATTCCCAAAACACAAATTGCTCTTCCTTCTCACTGCTTTCTCTCTCCCAAGGAAAATCCATGGAAGAAAAAAATCTATGGGTTATAAGGAATAAATTAGGGTGATTTTCTTGATAAATTTTCAACAATTAACAATGTATGGTAACTTTCACCTTTGGGATTCTTTCCCCAAAAGGTTCTTAAAAAATTTATTTCCAAAATGATGATTTCATATGGGTTTCTTTCTAATACAAATCTGATCTTCTAAATTGTATTATATATGGTTTCCATTGGTTATTATGATTATATAATGATGTATTATCATTAAATTGTAGTATTTATTGATGTTTAACCTAGTATTATGGAAGAGGTGATGAATTGACCCAAATTCCCTAACCCACTGTTATGAACTAGTATAGAATTGAATTGTATTGATTTAGTTGACCTAGATATTGCGTTAACTACAATTAATTGATTTAATTACACCTATTATTTGATGTAATTAGTTTGTTGATGGTAAGACCATGATGATGGATTATTAAGGAGATTGATTAAGTCTGTGTTATCTTAAACTTTTACTACAATTATGATGACTTGTACTTGGTGATGAAATTCAATTGAATTATATATTGCGACTGGATTAAGTAGATATTGGTATGATGATGTTATTGAAATATATTAATTATTTTGATTGTGAGATTATGATTAAGATGTAATGATATAAGGTTGGTTATGAAATACCTATGTGCCTTACTATGATATGATGATGTTAATGTGCGAATCTCACATATGAGTTTTGTATTAAAATGATGTTCTCATGCAATCCCTATTAATCTAATGACGATGACTTTACAATGAGATATTCTCCTATGACCTAAACTAAGTTATGATTGTTAAGGAAGTACATTACAAAAAGGACTCTAGCTTAGCACCGAGTAAACTAGTAGTGAGAAGTGTCCCTTCCCAAGAAAGGAAGGTAGGTTCGCTATTACTCATGACATTGGAGACTATAATGAAATGTTTATAAATATAGTCCCAAGCATATCTCCTAGTTCTTGAACTATGTTCCCCCATAGGAAAACTAGCTAGTGGATCCACCTATTATGTTCATGTCTTGGTGTTACCTTGGAAAGGAGTCCACTTTCTTTTGTGCAGGGTTTCATTACATCGAATTCCACATTTAGCTATTGTGGTCTATGTCGGTTAAGGAAAGTGTTTTGGAAGGTAAATAAAGTAATAATGTGAACACTAACTAAGGTGACCTAAGGGTATTGACTTAGTCTAGGTAGGGGTATGGGACACTACCTATACATTGCACTAGTTGGCCTTGAGGAAAGTTGTAGGAGGATGTTTTTTTGTTCTTATGCTCTTATAAAGTGAATGATTTGCATGTGTTGACTTTACATGTTGAAAATACTATATCATAATGGTTTCATTTATGAGCATGTTATTGGTTTACATTGTTATTTATAATTATGATTACTCTTAATGCTATGGTATGTGAGTCTAGACATTGTTTATGGTCCTTGGTTGGGTTTACTATGTTGAGTAAGGTTATGGCACTTAAATTGGTCATTGCACTTGTGGACTTGATGTTGGGTATGAATAAGGGTCTTGTATATGTTGTAATGTTATAAATATCGTATATATTCCTTGTGGTTTTATCATGATGTTAAAGTTGATTTTTTATGGTTGTAATATGCTATTGAACATGTTGACTTGGTTATACTTGATTATATCGGTCTTGTGTTGAATATGTTATTGTCTTAAAGAATATATGTTTATTGTCATATATGTGTTCTTGATTGTGCATAATGCTTTTCAAAGTAACTTGGCATGGTTTTGACCAAATGTCCCTTTTTGCATGATTCCTATATTGTGTGTGGATATGTTTCCATACTTAGTACAAGTGATGTACTAACCCCTATTTTTTCTGTTTTTCCCAAACGTTTTAGATTTTGTCGTTGAAAGGTTCATAACCAATTTTCAAGGAAGGCTTGTATCATTTCTCTAAGTGTGGGGCATGTCCTTAATATCCAAGGATGATACCTTTTTCTAATTCTAGATATGCGACTTGCTATAGTCAAATGACATTCATTTCACTCTTATTGTTCAAGACATTGTTGTAAGTCCTAAGTGGCAATTATACATTTGTGTAAGGGCTATGCCCTAATTATTCTATTCTAACTTAGATGGTTTTATATGAGGCATCTTTATTTGTAACATTTCAGAAAATATACTTGTATAATGAAGAGTCTATAAGGTTTTAAGATTATGTATTGGGGTACATAGGCGTCCCAATGCCCAATATTGAGTAATATTTGGCATGATAGAGAATATTGGCTTAAGGGTGTTAGCTAATTTCTATGTATCAACAAGTAACTTAAGATATACTTTGATGTTCAAATGTTCCAATCAAAGCTTGTTTAGGAATTGTACTTGCAATGAAGGCCCTAAGCTAAAATTTTTGATTTTTTCACACATTAGGTATGAGGCATCCAAGTGTCAAGCCTAGGTACCATAGCACATGATCATTTAAAATGATCACATATATTAAGAAATGCCCAAAGGCATAGTGAGGATCCTTGGGACAAGAAGTGTACAGCAACACATGCGCAAGAATATTTGCTACCGGTCGAGAGACCAAGTGACCAAGCCCAACCGATTCAGTTAGGGCAGTTAGGGGACTGGCGCGCGTCGGGTGAAGCCACCTGGAGCCGAGCTTCCTAACCAATCCTAGGCTCTAACTTACTTACCTAACTAGCTAACTAACCTAGGACTAACTAAAATGAACTAACTAGTGTGCCCGGAATCCTAAGACTTAATTGGGTGACACTACCCAAGTAACTAATTAAAGAAACATCCTAATACCTAACCTCAGATGGTCCAAAGGGGTTAGTTATGGTCCTAATGACTTAGGGGTAATTGAGTATTATCCTAGGTCACTTAATTAATTAATTAATTAGAAACCTAATTAATTAATTAAAAATCATGGTCAAACCCGAACTCTTAGATAATTTTCAGAATTTGGCTAAGTCAAATGTTCTCCTAATTTTAGTCAATTTAGGAGGAGCATTTTGGTAATTAGCTAATTGATTTATTTAATTAATTTAATTATCTTACGTTTAATTGGTCAATATTAAGTTCTGAAGACTTAGACTCGTGTTTAACTAGGTAAGAAACTCTCGTCTAAAAAATAGTGAACAAACGTAAGAAAAATAGAAAAATACTCTCGGTTCTCCATAGGCGATTTCAAGGAAATTCTTCAAGGTTTTTGTGCAAAGTACAGGGTGATCTTCATAGATTTAATTCTACAGTAAGGTATGGGTTTTCTCTCTTAGATTCTTTTCCTCAGGAGGCTTTTCAAACGTTTTGAATTCAAGAAAAAGCAAAACTAGAGTTGTTCGCAATGAAATTTTGAATGTTCATATCCCTAGTTCTCCCTATTTCCGATGCTAGTAGTATGTATAATGCAAATCTCAAGAATGTTGTTGGTATGTGGTGCGAATTGATCATTATGTGTAGGTTTCTGTGATTTGATAATGTCGAATGAGACCTATAGGATAGATCTGTATGATTAGAATACCATTTACATGAGATAACGAATGGTGTAATGGCTAATTCTGTTCGAGAAGATGAAATTGTTATAAGTGGTTTATGAAATTCATTTTACTGTTAAAAGGAATGAAGGCTTTGATTACTATGTGTGTTTACAGTAGATATGTTTGTAAGTGTTTGAAATGCAATGTTTCCAAGAAGAAATAAGAATGAGAATCAAAGCTAGTTAATGAATCGTCAATGACAAATCAACTTTATAGCTTGGCCAAACTAAGCACTGAATTGTTCTTATAAGCTAATCAAATGTTAAAGTTGGCTTGCTTTAAATGATGAGATTACTATAGTATATACATGAAGTTAATTGACTTGGCTAGTGATAATATCATGACAAGTGTTTAGTGAGAGTTCGGTTTGTGCCAATAAATTGGCCACCAATATTATTTCTAAAATATGTAATAGAATTGGCCAATGACTAAGTCATACTAATCTTATATGGCCAATGTAAATTATGATGTTCTTTTAAGGCTAAGTACATGTTAAAGACTGACTTGACAAGTTGTAACTCAATGAACTCATAACCTAGGGTATGCCAATGATTGGGACAAGTCCCAATATTCCCTATCTAAATGAACTTATGAACATAGTAGCACATTGAGTAAGTCCTTATAACTTTAATAAAGAATGGTACAAGACTACCAAATATGATTTAACAAGATAAGGTGAGTAATGAAAGAACTGAAAGCATATGAGTTATGAAATTGATCTAGAATGAGGTGTTAAAGGAAGTGAGACAAGTCTCATTTGCACCTAAACAATTATGTTAAAGATACTCACATTACAGGGTGTTAGAAATCGTGAGACAAGTCTCATACACACCATAATGATAATGTAATTTCACATTCATAAAGTATATAAAGGGATGACAAGTCATCCATTGAGATAAGCATACCTCGTACTAGAAGCAAGATTCCATAATGTATGAGTCAACTCTAAAAGTTGTAAAGTATAATAAATTGTGCAAAGCACCGAAAGACTAGTAATGAGTTTGTGCAAGAACATGTAAGACTCATGATATGACACTATCACCAAGGTGGATAAGGTTCTCCAAATTCTCTTAGTCATTGAACTATATCGCCAGCATAGGTTACTAGCTAGTGGATCCACCTAAGAAAGGTAGGAAGTATTCGGTTTAACTTTGGCCGGTGAACAACCTCTTTTCAGTGTGGGGAATACATTGTATTTCATGTTAGCTCACATGATCTTTGTCGGTTAAATTCTAAAGATTTATTTAAGAAAGTAAGAAATAAATAAAGAAAAAACTAGGAAGATGAGGGGTGTTTGGATAGTATCACCAAAGGGGGAGGTTAGACTAAGTAATAACGTAATCATTCTTAGTCATTGCACAGAAAGATCCCAATGGAAGACATAAAAGAATATCCTAAGTCAACCTAGCATGTCCAAAATGAACATGATATCAAAGAAGAAGAAATGTAAGTTCAAAGTGAACTAAGTAACCAAAAGCATAAGTATATCAAATCATCAGTGTTTGATAAGAATGAAGTATTAACAATCATTGGCTTATGCCAATAAAGGTAGCAAAACATAATGACTCATCAATTGGAGTATGAATATATGCCCCAGAATCTTTATATTATTCAAAAGAGGAAATAATGATCATAGCCAATAAAGGTTGTCTTATAAAGACTTCATACCCAATTTATCAAGAATGGAACGAATAACTTGTGAGTAGGGTAGTCAAATCATTTCCTTAGACTTTTGGATTACTTACATGATTCATTGTAGTAATGGGACTACAATGAATCATTACACTCGTAAGTAAAACATATGATCAAAGGAGATCATTGAACTACACAACAAAACGAAGAATAGACTGAAAAATAAACTAAAGTCTGGGAGATGGAGCTCTCAGCCTAAATGGAGCAAAAATATTAAATTTTGCTTGAGTTGTTCTAAAATTATGTTCATGATTCCAAGTTCTTATGCTCATATATAAAATGAGTTGTGTTCTTTAAATGCATGAAATATATCATATTCGTAGCATGATTCATAAACAACGAATTAGGAATGTGAAGTGACTTCACTTTTAAAAAATGGCATGTTGCTATTGGATAGAGCTTTCCTTGACCATGCGTAGTCCTTATGTGTTTATGTGCATACACCCATACTTATTACAAGTGTGTAGTAACCCATATACAATTACTATTTTTATAGTTGCAGATCTTTGAAGAAGATTGAAGATCAATTGAAGCTGTTGGACTAGTACCTCCACATTTCGGTAGGTCCTATTAAGTTCGAGGATGACTACGCTTTATTCTGTAGCTTCAGTAGATTAGACATAGCTAGTGGATGTTGTCCCTAGAATTTCCTTTCAAACATTTGGTCAAGCTTTTGTTTAAGGCCGGTTTGGCAACTATTAATGATATTATGAATTCTTCATTTCAATTGTTCAATCTGTTAATAGATGGTTGTTTATTTTGAGCTGTTATTATATCACTCTTATGCAAGAACTGATGAAGTCTAAGTACACTTCAGTAAATTTAAAAAGTTTTAAATTTTCCACTATTTTAATCGTATAATTGTGATGAAAGCTAAGAAGAGGCTTGTCTGCGACCTCTGAGAGGTTAAAGACGTCGTTCTCATCTAGGGCCGAAGACCCGGGTGTGACACTATTAGACTCTACATTGTATATTGTATAGTGAAATAAAAGTACAAGTCTATGTAGTGCTTCCTATTTGAGCAGTCTATATAAACTCCCTGTGTATATATATTATGTGTAAGCGAGAGGTCTATGTAAACCTAGATGAAGTTGCAAATTTTAAATTTTCTGCACTTTTTAACGGATGAAACATAATGATAAATGATGAGAGGCTAGTCTTAGTTCCCCCAGAGGGCGACGATGTAAGTTACGTCTAGGGGTACTTCCCTGATGTGACAGCAATGCATGTGAAGCATCTCATTCTACCTCACACAGTAATCATATCTTGAAGTCACCCAATCCTCTTGTACCAGCTATAGGTGTACCTAGTAGACCTAATCAAGATTGACAAGGAACTATCATCTTAAGTTAATCATGTCATGGAAAGCAACCATAGACACTACACAAGCTAAACATATATCACATAGGGTAATGTCATGGATAGCTTCAAGTCATACTTGTGTCATACATGTATGAATGACATCCCATACTACCATCCACACCAAGTATTCTTCTAGACCAACTTAATGCATTCTAACTTATATTGCACTCTTATCTATTAAACTTGACATACTAACACAATAGACCTAGAGAACCTTACATACCAACAAAGCTAACAAGGAAGCATACACAAGTCCCAACCTAACCACTATGCACCCAATCATGTAGATGCAAGCTAATCATAAGGGAGCATGAATCCTCAACCCTAAACTATCATGAGAAACCTATCTCAAGCTATTTCATGAAATACAACTTACATGCAAATCAAGCTAATCATTAGGAGTATAGGCCTTTTCCCTAAAGCTATCATGAAAGGTCTTTGCCAAACCAAGTTAATATATCATGATCAAGCATCCTAGAAACACAAGACCAAGCTTATAATGGTGAGCTTGCTTCCTCCATCCCATGATATCATGAAGTTTATCACCACAAGCTACAATACCTTGGTCTCATCTTACCAAGTCAATTATACAATAAGAGGCTATTCAATACAACGTGAAGCTCTTCTAGTTCATCATTTCTTGATAAATTTTAGGTTCTTAGGTCAACCTGGAATTTATCTATGTGAGAGAACTTGTTTCCCCTATATTATTCATGTCTAAGTATAACACAGAAAGAAAACATCATCAAAACCTCCTCATAAAAACTTCACTCCAAAATCCCTAGTAACAATAGAATACAAGCCCTACAATCGATTATCACCTTCCATCGATCATGATCCATGTCGAATTACAAGATAACTCATTCAATTAGATCATTAGAATGTACGTCTAGTCATGCATGATCACATAGGTTCAATTCCATATTTACAATTCAAGACCATACAGTCAATAAGGCCTATTTCAATTCATATCTAGGCGATTCAATCATGATCAAATAGTATACAATACAATGGAATTAAGAAGATCAACTTAGAACCTTCATCTTGCCTCTAATGGCCTAAAACCTCCATGATCACCTTCAATATCAAATACTACAATTCACCACTCACATAATAATCATATGAACATAATTAGATGCTCCCACACAATCTGGCCTTACCCACAATGCAATCACAATCCTATGTAGATTGGGGTCCTTTGGATTAAAAATTGAGGAAAACAAGGGTTACTCCATAAATGGAAGAATCTAGGGACGATTAAGCTTCATATACCTTATATTAGAGACTTAATCCAAACTTGATTCTTTGGTGAATTTTTTCCTAAGAGCTTCCTCCAGTTTCTCTTCTTCTTCTATGGTGTTCTTAAGAGAGTTTTGGAGAGGGGGAGGTTTTGATTTGAATTCTATGGGTCTAAATGGATATTTTAATGTTTAAGTACTCTTAAAATACCTAAAAAGTACATAAAATATTCGCCCATGTATTTATTTGAATGCTAGACGAATTTATTAAACTACCCCACCCTTGGCCGAATCCCTGCAGAAAAATGCAAACTCAATCGACAAAAGGCACCTACGCTCCGTCGTTTGAATGACAGGTCATGTTGGTCCTTCTATGTTTTGGGTAGAGATATACTTTTCGGGGCTTAAGATCCCATACCTATGTATTTATCAACAGCTCACATCGACGAGGCGTAGCCTGTTAAACGGGGCATTGATTGGCAGCCGTTAATTGACAATGCCAAGGCATTGAACTGTCTACTTTTGGGTCCTCTTAAAGGACCCCTTTGGTGGTCCTTGGGGATTCTTGCCCGGAATTTTCAACCTTAAATACGTCCTTATATATGTTAGGAACTTTTCTAATAACTTGAGCTCAAAACACTACGTAAAACCTCATTAAAGTTACTAAGGCGCACAAGCACGTCTCAAGGCTAACTTTCGGATATCTTGGACGTTCGTGGATGTTTTACCTCCATTATCTATACACCACCTCTAAACACTATAATTAGTAATTTCAAGACCTTATAATCTCATGATGCACATGATAGGCTCTATTTTTATCTAATGCGTTTTGGGGTCCTTACATAACTCATTTACGCAAATTTAAAAGCAAAAGAAATACAAAGAAGCTATTACAAACATGTTGTAAACTCTTAAAGTATACAGGAATACATTAAATCTTATATTTGTACATAAAATACAAGTAAACTGATGTATATAAGAATTCAATAACTTATGTGGGAGTTTCTCTAATCGACCACCATCACTTATGATCTATGGTGATGACATAGGGATCTACCTCACGCTGCTAGCGCATCATATACCCGTCCAAAGGAATAAGATCTTAATTGAATAATGGATCCACTAGTCTAATGTTGAAAGGTTCATCTAAAAAGTATGAACCTTTTCTACTATGGTGCTACATGGTTTATGGGGACTCTGAGTTATATGATCTCTCCCCCATATCAGTGCTCAATACTAATCCCAAAATTATGTTTGCTCTTATGTTTAAAAAAGATATTGACTCTGTTTTTTGATATTAGTGCTCAAATTACTTATTTCAACGGCCATCTTGGAAATCTTAGTTTCCCTGCTTGCTTCTTTTAGAAAGCTATAGTTCTTTTCTGAAAACTCACCCTAATGATCCTTTGAAAACAAAGTTCCTGTTCTTGTTTAAATGTGAAATATTTTTAAGTCTCTTTGGAAATACTTAGTCACAATATATCTTTGAAGAAAAGAACTTCAACTTAACTCTTTACATAGCTTGAAACTTGATCTTAAAACAAAGTTAAAATATTTAGATAAGACTATTTAAAACCTTTAAGTAATTCACTTTTACTTACTTCTTAACTTTACACTTGACTTTTAATTTCCTTGATTTTGATCTTAAATTTCTTTGAATTGAATTACGGATTCTAGGTTATGATTTGAGATCTTTAATGATTTCTACGTGTTTAGAAATCATTTAAAGTTATTTGAATCATTGGAAGGTGTTAATGTACCTTAGAAGTACTTAAAAGGACTAAACTACAAAAACTAGACAAAAAAACATTGGATTGGGCGCGTTTAGGGTGCGCCGCGCCTGGTGCTGCCCAAGTGTCACTGATGAACTTCTCTCGTCTTTTTTTCGTATCCTAATTCGCCTGAATCTCCATATTTCTATTCCCAAACCCTTAGGATCATCAATATCCAATAGATCTAACTCAAAAATAGTATCGGAAACCACTAATAAACATCAATGGGTATTCAATCAACTCAACCAATAGGGATTTCACAAAATTTATCAAGAAATCACTTCTAATCATGTAAACAACTCCAAACTACAGAACTGAAGCATGAATGGTGTGTGGATGAATTAATCCAACACGAAAGTTCTCACAAACCTTGCGAGGGATCACCCCCGACGAATTCCACTCGAAATTCCTTGGCGTTCTTTGTGAAACCTTGATCTTTCTCCCTTATCCTTCTCCTCTTCTTTTTTCTCCCAATCTCTAAGCGTGAAATAACTTTTGTAATCTGAACTAAACTTGTTTTTACCCCAAATTAAACCCTTAAAATGAATTAGAAAATAAATGGATAAAAACATTAGTTTGCCATTCCTTAAATCTGGATTGAAATTTCTTTAATTCAACATCCCAACATCAGAATGGTGTATCTCCCTCATACGATATCAAAATTGTGCAAACTAGGAGACATTGGAAAGATCATTCCAAGGGCTTTCGAACCATAAATAAAACTGCCTCTAACTCATTCTGATCTGGAAGGAATGGCCATTTGAAAATGACCAAAACTCACTTTTTAAACTTTGGATATTTTATAGATTTCCCTTTTTCTTTCCAGAAGAGATAAATTTAAATTTCTTAACTTATTCTTGGCTATTATAACTTACAATATGTTACATTTTAAACCCAAAAAAACATTACAAAAATCATATTCCCTCAACCCTAAACCTTTAAAACCGTAAAAAAACTTAACCTAAAAACCCAAAGCCCTAAACCCTAAAAACCTAGATAAGACCTTTAACCTAACACCCTAAATGAAAAAAACCCTAGGACCTAAACCCTAAATCCTAAATCTAAAACCTAAATAAACCCTAACCCCTAAACCTTAAGAAACTCGAAATTCTATAAATCTTAAATAAACCCTCTAACCATGTAAGCTTCATTGGACATGTTCTAGTCGTCAGCTTCATTGGACATGTTCCAATCGTCAGGTTCTTTCTTCTTCAATAGTGATACCACCACTACATCAACCATCACCGTTGCCGACGGCCATAACTATCACCATTAATCACCCATGTTATCACAATCAATATACTACTGTCGACCAACATTGTTATGAGTTACTATTACTGTTAATCGTTATCGCACTTATCATCTTCATCATTATAATTAAATCTATTGGTGCTACCACCACCGTTATTATTATCGTCCTCACTACAATCAACCATATTTACCATCACCACAACTAATCCCTACTACTAACCATTCCATCATCATGCCTATTCCTTTAACTATCATCGTACCAACATCATTATCAACCACCACACACTTTAGCCACCACCAACATCAACTATATTAACTATTACCATTAACACTCTATCTTTTCAACATATTCCAGTGTCCATTACAATATCAACAACCCTATCATTACGATTATCACCACCACCATCACAATCCACTAGCACCAACCATCTTAACTACCCCCGTAACATTTCTAATTATTAACACCACTATAACAATTCACAATTATATACCACCACTATGTACCATACCATCTCCACAAAAAGTTTGTTTTATTTTATTAAATATATAAATTTTCCCTAAAAAAATTCTAAAAATATGTAAACCCTAAACCTATAAAATTCAAAAAATCCCAAAACCCTTAAAAAGCCAAGAACAATTAACCCTTAAAAACCCTAAAACAACCAAAAAACCCTAAACCTAAAAAAAATTAAGTTCTAAACCCTATAAAGCCCTAAATCGTATATGCTAAACCCTAAAGCAAAAAAAATAAAACCTAAGAAACATTTAACCTTTAAAACCCCTAAAAGCCCAAAAAACCTTAAACCTAAAGTAATCTAAGCTTTAAACCCTATCAAACCCAAAATCTTTTTTACTAAACCCCCAAAAACAGAAAAAAACCATCAACAATGAACCTATAAAACGCTAAAAATAACCTTAAAATAAAAAATCTAAATCCCTAAACAATGAAAGCAGTAGATAAAACCCTTAACCTAAGATCCTAAACCTAAAAAACACGCAGCCTAAGCCCTAAACCCTTAAATTCTAAAACTAAAACCTAAGAAACACTACCTAAGAAACCGTAAATCCTATAAACTTTAATATAAATCCTCAAAATCGTTTAAAACCCCCACAATACCCTAATCGATTACCCCAAAATCCTAAAAATCCATAAATCTTAAACAAAAAAAAACACTAAACCCTAGAAAAACCTAAGAACCACTTAACCCATAGGAACCCAAAAAAATCCCAAAAACCACTAAACCTAAAAAACTCAAAGCTCTAAACGCTATAAGGCCCTAAAATATTCATGCTAAACCCTTAAAAGACACAAAAACCATAAGACCTAGACACTAAACCTATAAATTTGTAAAAACATTATTTATGTGTATTTTCGTTTTAGGGCTTATAGTTTTTAGGATTAAGAAATTAGAGATTAGTGTTTTCTAAATTTTTTTAATTATTTTTGGTTTATAGTATTTAGAGTTTTTAAGCTTTAGGATTTTAGGGTTTCTTTAGATTTTAGGTTTAGGATTTAGATTTTAGGTTTAGGTTTAGGGCTAAGGATTTTTTTAGGTTTAGGGTTTTAGGTTATGGGTTTTATCTAGGACATTAGGGTTTAGGGCTTGGGGTTTTTTTATTATGTTTTTTTTAAGGGATTGGATTTTTTGTGTTTATTAGGGTTTAGAAAATACGATTTAGGGATTTTTAGGGTCTAGATCATTTTTTTTTAGGTTTAGCGGTATTTAGATGTTTAGGGGTTTTAAAGGTTAAGTGTTTCTTAGGTTTTTTTCTTTTATAGGATTTAAGGGTTCGAGTTTCTTTTTTCGGTTTTAGTTTTAGGGTTAATTGATTTTCAGGATTTAGGGTTTAAATCTTAGGGTTTTTTGAGCATTTAGCGTTTAGATCTTAGGGGTCTTTAAGAGAGTAGGGTTAGATCTTAGGGTGTAGGATTTAGGGCTTAGGTTCTTTTTGGTTCTTATTAGTTTTAGGGTTCACAGATTTTAAGGACTTAGTGTTTAGATCTTAGGGTTTTTTTAGGATAAGAGTTTTTATCTTAGGGTTTTATCTTGGTTTAAAGGGTTTAGAGCTTTGCATTTTTAAGTTTAAGTTTTTTTAGGATTTTATAGGTTTAGGTTTTAGGGTTTAAGTTTTTTTAGTGTGCTTTTTAAGGTTTAGCATATACGATTTAGGGCTTTATAGCGTTTAGAGTTGAGAGGTTTTTGGATTTAAGGGATTTTAGGTCCTTTTAGGATTTTAAGCGTCAAGTATTACTTAGGGTTTTCTAAGGCTTAGAGTTTGTTTGTGTTTTTTCTTTTGTTTTGAGGTTCACGATTTTTAGGATTTAAGTTTTAGATCATAGGGTTTTAGGGGTTTTAAATTGTTTTACGGTTTATATTACAGTTTAGGATTTAAAGTTTCTTAAGGTTAGGGTTTAGGGCTTGTTAGGGTTTTAGGTTTAGCATTTGGGGTCTTAGGTAAGGGTTTAGGGTTTTGGGTTAAGGACTATATCTAGGTTTTTAGGTTTTAAGAGTTTTAGGGATCGGGGCCTAGGTTTTTTTTTTGTACTTTTTAGGGTTTAGTATATACAATTAGGGCTTTATAGGGTTTGGAGCTTGGACTTTTTTAGTTTTACGGGTTAGGGGCTTAAAAGATTAAATGTTTTTGGGGTTTAGGGTAAAGGGCTTAGTTTTTTTTTAGGGTTAGTGTTTACAAATTTGTAGGATTTAATGTATAGAGGTTAGGGTTTTCTAGGGATTTTAAATGGTTTTTAGGGTTATTTACGTTTTATGGGATTTAAGGTTCCTTAAGGTTAAGCTTTAGGGTTTAGGATTTAGGGTTTAGACTTTATCTAGGGTTTTCGGGTTTTAGAAGTTTAGGATTCAAGGCCTAGGATTTTTTCTCTTTTTCAGGTTTAGGGTTTACAGATTTTTAGGATTTAGTGTATAGAGGTTAGGGCTTTGTAGGGTTTTTAAATGGTTTTTAGGGTTTATGTTAGGGTTTTATAGGATTTACGGGTTTTAAAGGTTAGTATTTAGGACTTCTTAGGGTTTGGGATTTTAGGTTTAGGTTTAGAATTATAGGTTAGGGTTTAAGGCTAAGGATTTATTTTAGGTGTAGGGTTTTTGGGTATTGGTTTTGTCTTGATTTTTAGGGTTTAAGGCTTTGTATTTTTTGTGTTAAGGTTTATATGATTTTATAGGTTTAGGGATTAGGGCTTATGTTTTTCTTTTGTGTTTGTAAGGTTTAGCATATACAATTTAGGTATTTATAGTGTTTAGAGTTTTATTAGGTTCAGGGAATTTTGGGTCTTTTTAGGGTTTTTAATGGCTAAGCATTTCTTAGGTTTTTAGGTCTTAGTGTTTTTTTGTGCTTTTTTTAGTTTTAGTGTTCATGGATTTTTAAGATTTAGGTTTTAGATCTAAGGGTTTTAGGGGGTTTAAATGGGTTTTAAAGTTTATTTTAGGGTTTATATGATTTAAGATTTCTTAAGATTAGGGTTTACGGTTTCTTAAGGTTTTTAGGTTTAGGATTTACGGTTTAAGATTAAGGACTTTATCTAGGTTTTTAGTGTTTTAGAGGCAGGGTTCAAGTCCTAGATTTTTATTTTTATTTTTTAGGGTTTAGTATATACACGTATGCCTTTGTAGGTAATAGAGCTTAGGATTTTTTAGATTTAGGGTTTTTTTAATTTTTAGGGTTTTTAAGGGTTAAGTGTTTCTTAGGGTTTTTTGGGTTTAGGGAATAGCGCTTAGGTTTTCTTTTTTTTTTTGTCTTTTTTAGGTTTAGGGTTTATAGATTTTTAGGATACAGTGTGTAGAGGTTAAGGTTTTGTAGGGGTTTTAAATTGTTTTTGGTTTATTTTAGGGTTTATAGGATTTAGTATTTTTTAAGGTTTAGGATTTTGGGTTTCTTAGGGTTTAGGATTTAGGATCTTAGGTTAGGGTTTATGACTAAGAGTTTTTTTACGTTAGGGCTTTATGTAAAGGGTTAATCTAGGTTTTTAAGGTTTTGAGCTTAGGGTTTATTAGGTTAAGTTTTTTTAGGGTGTTATAAGTCTAGGGCTAGGTCATTTTTTTTTTTTGTGTGTTTTTTAGGGTTTAGAATCTACGGTTTCGGGTTTTATAGGGTTTAGAGCTTATAGTGTTTTAGGTCTAGGGATTTTCGGGTGTTTGAGGGATTTCATGGGTTAACTTTTCTTAGGGTTAAAAGTTTTGGGCTTAGGTTTTTTTGTTTGTGTATTTTAGGCTTAGGATTTAGGGATTTTTACGATTTAGGTTTAGACCTTAGTCTTTTATAGTTAATTTAAATAGTTTTTAGGTTTATTTAGGGTGTATAGGATTTAGGGTTTTTTAAGGTTTAGGATTTCTTAGGATTTTGGTTTATGATTTAGGGTTTTAGGTTAAGGGTTTAATCAGTGTTTTTAGGGTTAAGGGCTTTGGGTTTTTTAAGTTAAGGTTTTTAAGGGTTTTATAGGATTAGGGTTTTTGGGTTTAGGGCTTAGAGTTTTGTAACGAACCAAAGGATCCCCTAGTGTCTTTGATCTCTTAAGACACAACTCAATAAAACAGAATAGAATAGGGACAGGGCCCATAACAACATAAAATAATATCTAAGCTATTACAAAATTTGAATAAGAACTTGATATAGGGAAATCCTTGAATCATAAGGATCCCTCTTCTTGAACTAGGGAGATCTATCCAAGCTCTTCTGTTAGGAGAGATCCTCTAGCCATCAACACCTACACTTTGTGTAAAAAGATGAAGAAGAATGGTAGTAGTAAAAAATGCACTAAGTATGACAACCATGCAAAACATGCATTTAAAGAGGACATTTAATTTAAAATCATGCAACATTCCTCTTTAGTAAAATTCATGAACATAGGCACATATAAGCTCAATATAGTTCACATACATCAAATTGCATGGATACTATTCATAGTAGCACTTAAAGTCATTACTTGATAGATGAAGGCTATGAATATGAATCTTGACTTAGTAGGATAAATCAGCTTTGTGTGGAACCTTCTCGAAATGAGGTTATGATATCCTTGAAGTTGAAAGACGTAATAGTATACTTCTTGTGTGAATGATGGACTTAGGGGTTGGTTGGCTGGAACGACATGAAATCATCCTTAGGAAAGTCATTGAGCTATCCTAGTAACCATTGTAAGGCATCCCTAGTGGACCCTCTTTGGTAAGGCATATTATGATTGGGTTATGACTAAGATATGGTACATCTTCATATTATTCTTTATTGAATTACTATATGAGAACAAAGTCTAGCACCGAGTGAGTATTCTTTGGTAGTAGCTCTATTTAAGATGAGACTAGAGTACAAAAAAACCCTTGATATTCCCCAACCATGTGCCTACATGGGATGTATCCTAGTTCTACCATTGGAAAGTAGAACACCCTCTATCGGAGTAGGGTTGACTCCGGATTCCATGCCTATCTAGTATCGTCTATGTTGGTTATTGTATATTCTCATCATGTGTAATACATGAATACATTCTAGTGTTGGATAAGTACTATGAAGTTTAGTGTTACGACCCGAGTGTACACGTTAGAAGTTATGGTATCCTCGAATCTTAACACAGCGTCTTCGACCTCTAGGAGGTTTAACACAAGCCCTTAGACATATTTGATTGAATAATATGTCTTAGGAGACATCCTCTAGCCATTACCACCAACACTTTGTGCAAAAAGATGAAGAAGAATGATATTAGTACAAGAATACACTAAGTATGACAACTATGCAAAAACATGCATTTAAAGAGGACATTTTTTTTGAAATCATGCAACATATCTTTCTAGTAAACTTCATAAACATAGACACATATAAGCTCAATAAAGTTCATGTACATCATATAGACATGGATAATACTCATACTAGCATATAAATCCATTTATCATACTTATAAGCATATTCAATACACACCATACACTAAATCTCTTTTATTTTACTTCTTTTCTTAAGTAACCCTCAAGTGTACCTAGTGCAATGTATCACCTTGAGGTCATCTTACCATAGTGTTTCATAATATGCTTCATAAACACAACCACATATATTCACAAGTCATAAGCACATCAAAGACATCAACTTAACATTAAGACAATCACCTAAGATAACTCCTAACTCACACTAGTGCAATCTGTAGATAACATCCCATAATTCTACTTCCACAAAGTCTAACTAAGAAGTCACCCTAGACTAGGCGTAACATATTCAACAAGTCATAACATATTCGTTCACAATTATCAATAAGAACACATATTTCATATCATCATATAAGGACTCTTTCTTTTACTACAACCTTAGTCATAAATCATTTAGTCATATCATAGGTAAACCACCCTCATAACCCCTTCACAAGCTTACTTGTGCAATGTACACATGGAGTCACATACCCCCACATATACTTAGTAAGCTCATTTAGAAGCTAAGTGCAATTCACAGACATACATATAATTCATGTCTTGACATAGAAAAGTTACTTAACATGCATTCATACAACTCATACATACATAACATAAGTCTTACTTTCATACATGTAATGATCTTACCCTTTATTGAAGTTCACTTGTGCAATGCATGGGTAGGTTCCATTGTGCTACCTATACTAAGTAACCTCCTCAAGGAGTTGTGATTAGAGTCCATACTGTTATCTTAGTTCATTTCTTACTTTTGCAGATTAAGCCATAACTAACATAGACCATGTGAGCTACATGGAATCTGGTGTTCTACAATCACACCGAAAAGAGAGGGTACTACTTTCCAAGGTAGGATCTTTATACAAATTAACTATTCTAATGGATCCACTAACCTATGACCTACGAGGGCACATAGTTATGAAACAAGGAGATTGATTCTAGAAACCTTGACTTATTAGCATGGAGGTTTCCATCTCATGAGACAACATCTATGTTTGAAACTCAGACTTGCTAAACGTGAAGGTTCTCTTGTGGAAAGTCGGACTTACTAACGTAAACACCGCACTCTCATTTGTCATGTTCACTTGGTGCTAGGCTCTAACTCCCATTTTGAATATATTTGAGCCTTTAGTGTATAAATTCATAAAGAAGGCTTTAGGAGCTTGATCCTTCATACATCAAATTGCTCAAAGGATTCTAAGATGAGAAATTCCTTTCATCGTAGACTCTACTTTATGTGAGAATGTCCTTTCACATATTCATACAATCATACATCATGTGTATGTGCATACAATGTGAGATCTACCTTCACATAACACCTCTAATCACACATATTCATAACTGCATTAATCATACTTACATGCATAGAAATAGGTAATGATGCATAGGATAACTAGCCTTTCCTTAATCATCATAAATCTCTCCTATTCCTAGACATGCATGAAGTGTGTATGTGTGCATTGGTCAACATGATCACATAATGGATATACATAACCTTGAGGAAGTCACCCTCTAAGGATCACAACACATGTACAACATTCCTCAAGTCTCAAGTCATACACCATATAGAGTATTAAGGACTATAGACTAAACATACTCACACTACATCATAGGAGACAAGGACATATTCAACATTAGAATAGAAGACTCCTAGCGTATTTTGTTAACACATTCACATAGGGTTCATATAGGTAGGGGTCATGCTATGATCATCATTATCCATCTAGACCACACCTAACTCTAACATGATCATCACATATACACAACGTCATCAACACAGCTAGATCATACAACTAGTGTGAAAGACTATTCATATACTTCAATAACATCAATTCACTTAGAATATGATATTAGAATAAAGGCTACATCCTTCAACTACCTAAAAATGAAATCATCATATCAATTCATCTTGCATATAATTCCTTTAAGACCATGATCATGTCACATAAACATGTACAAGAATCTATACACTACCATCACAAGTGGACCATACCAATTATCACAATTACACTGTAAGCCATTAAGATATAAATAGGCTAACTTACCAAATCTCCAAGCTAATGATCATCTTGATCAATTACCAACAATTCAGAATCAATTAAATAAAGGAATATAGAACTAAGCAATTTATTAAAATCTAAACATAATCTAGTCATCATATCATCAAGATCATAAGACCCACATTATAGGCAAATTTGAGGAATTAGGAGGATCATGATTTCTTCATAAAATTGGATAGAAATTCATCAAAAATAGGTCGCGAAACATATATTCAACATTAGAATGCTTTTTAAATTACTTTAACAATGAACCCACGGCTAGATTGAAAGACAGGATTTTTACTCATAATCATGTTTGAAAAATCTTTGAAAGGACTCCTAAGATGATTGGTTAACTAAGGATGAAGGATTACCATACATTTTACATTAGAAATCCCATGAAAATGTGAGAAGAAATATCCAAGAATCCATCTCCATAGCTTGTTCTTAAGCTTGGTCTCCAATGGAGGTTTTCGAGAATTTGGAAGAGAAGAGAGTTTTAGGATTTTTGATTTCTTAATGGGTGTTGGGAGTTTTACTTGAGAAAGGGGTTAAATAGGACCTAAAAACAGTTTATAATCGACCCGTAAATTTAACAAAACACGCCCATACTTATTTGGACTTTTAGACATGTCAAACTTGACGTTAAAACTACGCAACCAAATCTGGGAAGTGGCTTCCCGTCGCAGAGGCAGACCCTAATCTTTCCTCCCATAATTTTTGAGGCAGTGAACCTAGTGTAGCTTGCACGAGGCACAGGCAGACAAAGTTCCAAGCGCCGACGCGAGGTGGGCTTCAGTTCCAGGTTCTGCAAGCTGCCGTTTGGAAGCTTCCTTGTCCAACATTTGGGTCATCCTTGAGGTCCCTTTGGGTGGTCCTCGGGGAGTCATACTGTCACATCCAGGGAGAACCCCTTAGAAGTAACCGTTGACTTCATCCTCGAAAACGACTAAGACTATTCGTAATTACATATCATAGGTTAAATTGCAGAAAATTTAAAAGTTTTCATCTACTTCTATATTGAGTTTTACATAGACCTCTCGCTTACATATAATATATGCATAGTGAGTTTACATAGACTCCTCACATAGGAAGCACTACATAGGCTTCTACTTTTACGTTACATATACAATATATAATATAGAGTCTAATAGAGATGTCTCATATAAAACCATCTAAGTCGAAATAAAACAATTCGGGCATAGCCCTTACACAATGTATAATTATCACTTAGAAAATAAAACAATGCCTTGAACAATAAGAGTGAAATGAATGTTTATAGACTAATGCAAGTCACATAGGTATAATGGAAAAATGGAATCATTCTCGGATCTTGAGGACATACCCACACTTGGAGAAATGATCCAAGCCTCCTTGCAAATAAGTCACGAACCCTCCAACTATCGGAACCTAAAACATTTGGGTAAAAGGGAGAAATAGGGGTTAGTACACCACTTGTACTAAGTATGGAAACATAAGCACACACAACTTAGAAATCAAGCTAAAAGGGACATTTATTCAAAACCATGCTAGTTCACTTTGAAAAGCCTAATGCACAATCAAGAACACATATAATATAATAAGCACATATTCTTTAGGACAGTAGCATATGCAACACAAGACCAACATCATCAAGTATAATCAAGTCAAAATGTACCATAGCACAATTGAGCACATACAAAACCAACTTTAACGTCATGATATAACTATAAGGCATATATAAGATATTCATAACATTACAACATATACAAGACCCTTACTCATAACCCAAAATCAAGTCCACAAGTGTAATGACCAAGTAAATCCCCATAACCTTACTCAACCATGTAACCCCAATAAAGGACCATAATTAATGTCTAGACTAACATAACATAGCATTTCGAGTAATATCATAATACATAGCAATATAAACAAATAGCATGCTCATAAATGAAACCATCATCATATAGTACAATCAATATGTAAAGTCAACATATTCATACTATTTACTTTATAAGAGCATATGAACACAAGAACATCCTCCTAAGACTTCCCTCAAGTTCTACTAGTGCAATGTATAGGTAGAGTCTCATACCCCTACCTAACTAAGTCAATCCCAAGTCACCCTAGTTAGTGTTCACATTATTACTTTATTTTACTTTCAGGAACACTTTCCTTAACCGACATAGACCACAATATCTAAATGTGGAATCCGGTTTTACGAAACCGTACATCGAAAAAAGGTGTACTACTTGCCAAAGTAGTACCAAAACATGAACATAGTATCCTAGGTGGATCCACTAGCTAATATTCCTATTGGGGAAACATAATTCAAGAAGTAGGAGATGTACTTGGGACCCTCTTTATGCCTTTGGCTTTATAGTCTCCAATCTCATGGATCAATAGTGAGCTTACCTTCCCTACTTGGGAAGGGACACTCCTCACAACTAGTTCACTCGGCCCTAAGTTAGAGTTCCTTTTGAAATGTCTATCTTTAAAAATCATAACTTAATTTAGGTCATAGGATAATAGTTCCTTGCATAGTCATAATCATTAGCTCAATAGGAATTGCATGAGAACACTGTTAATTACAACCCTCATATGTGATATTAGCACATAAGTACTCATAACCAACATTCTATCATTTATCTAAAGCAAATCTCACAACAACATAATCAAGACATTTCAATTGCATCATAATACCACACCTACTCAATCCAATTACAAGACATACTTCAATTGAACTTCATTACAACATACAAGCCATCATAATTGAAGTACAGGTTTAAGATAACAAAGACTTACTCATTATCCTTCAAAAGACATCATCATGATCTTACTATCAACCAACCAATTCTATTCAATAATAGGTTTAATAACATCAATCGATAGTAATTAACACAATAGATAGGTCAACACATCAGAAAAATTCAATTTTATACTAGTTCATAATCTAGGGTTAGGAAATTGGGGTCAATTCATCACTTTTCCACAATACTAGGTTAAAAATCAAGAACTACTACAATTGAGCAATAATACATCATAATATAATCATAATAACGAATGTAAACCATAGACAATACAATTTAGAATATCAAAGTCGTATATGAAAGAAACATATATGAAATTATCTTTTTGAAAACCAATTTTGGAAGAGCCATTTGGGGAAAGGAATCCCAAGGTGAAGAGTTTCCATACATTGATTTTTACTTGAAGCTTTATGGATAAAAGTTGACTTCTTGAAGACCTAGAACCCTTAGACTTTGTATTTCAATTGAGTTTTATTTGGGAGAGAGAAAGTAGAGAGAAGGAAGAGCAATTTAGGTTTGGGAAATTGTGGGGTGTTTAGTTGAGTTTAGGCTTCGGGTAGGTTATCTTGTTAATTAAAAAACCTAATTTACCACCCCCTAATCACTAAATAAACCCCTAAGTAACTATCTTAATCAAATGAAGTCTTTAAAACATAACAGCAAAATTGTAGGCTGACCTATGAGACGTCGACTTACAGTCCGTAGGTCAGTCGATGCCCATGCCCCTTACCGTCCTGCACATCCATAGTTTTTGTCAGAGAGTTTGAAATTTGGCCTTTTTGTGAAAATGGTTAAGTGTCCACAACAGAGGCATCGACATCCTGTCGTTCTACCTAAGCCCCATCGATGGCAAACATAGGTAGTTACTGCCTGCACTGCCTCATTTAACAGGTTTGGGTCAAATTAAAGGGTCCTTATGGTCCTTGAGGAGTCGTACGCATACGGTTTGATCCTAAAACTATTCTACTATTTTAGACAACTTTTCACCAAATTTCATCAAATTTCAACTCTTAAAACCCAGTGAAATAGGCTAAGGCACACTAGCACCTTTTGCACAAGTCTCTGAACGTCATGGACGTTCCTTGAATTTTTGACACTAAAACTTCCTAAATGACTTTTACACATTATTATTGACCTTAAAGTAGTGTTAAATGTCTTAGACACTCATATGAGGCTCTAGATTAGGTTTTTGACTCGGACTGTTACACATACCCAGACGTTTTGAGCCTTAACATGCCTATTAAGATACTAGCGGAAAATCCATTGTTTTTCAACTCCAAACAACACAAAGACAAGGCAAACATACAAGGACACACTAGTATGTTTAAAGACTAACTTTTGAATGTCTTGGACATTCTTGGACATTTGACCTCCAAACCTCTTCAAATCAATTATACAAGCTGTAAAACACATTATTAACATGTTATTAACCTTTTTAGGATTATTTGAAGCTCTTTCTACCTTATTTCATTTTGAGGGTCGTTACAAGTTTAGAGGCTTTTTGAGTTTTGAGGTTTAGGGTTATATATTTTTAGGATGTAGATGTTAGGGTTATTAAGGGTTTTATAGGGGGTTTAGGGTTAGTTTTAGGTTTATAGGATTTCGGGCTTTGTGTTATCTAAGTTAATGGCTTTTAGGTTTCCATAGGTTTAGGGTTTAGGCCTAGGTTTATTTTTGTTTATTAGGCTTTAGCTTGTACGATTTAGAACTTTAGATGGTTTAGAACTTATAATTTTTGTCTGTTTAGGAATTTTTAGGATTGTTTGTGTTTGTAAGGGTTAAGTGATTCTTAGGGTTTAGGAATTTGGTGTTTGGCTATTTTTGGTTTTTTTAGGTTTAGGGTTTACGAACTTTTAGGATGTGGCTTCGACACTTAGGCCTTTTAAGGGTTTTAAATTGTCTGTTGGGTTTATTTTAGGGTTTCACTAAAATTAGGGTTTAGGATTTTTTAGGGTTTAATTTTAGGATTTAGGATTTCAGATTAAGGGGTTTATTTTGGTTTTCATGGTTAAGGGCTTTCGATTTTTTGGGTTAAGGTTTTTAGTATTTTATACGTTTACGGTTTTGACTTAGGATTTTTTGTGTTTTTTAGTATTTAGCATATATGATTTAGGAATTTATAGGGTTTAGAGATTTCAGTTATTTAGGCTCAGAGGTTTTTAGTTTTTAGGGGTTTAAAGGGTTAAGTTATTCTTAAGGTTTTGTAAGTTTTAAGGATTAGTTTTTTTTTTGTGTTATTGTAACGACCCGTTTAGTCGTTTTGAGCAGCAGACTTTATTTCTGGAAAAACTGGCAGAAGCGACGGACCCCGCGACGGACCGTCATGGCACGACGGACCGTCGCAGGGTCTCGTTTCAAAACACTTAGGAAATCTGAAATTGCGTACTGAAAATCGACTCTCTAAACTTTGTGACGGAATGGCAGGACGGACCGTCACAGACCCTTGGTGGAAATATTGGGTCTCTGAACTCTGCGACGACCTGCAGGACGGACCATCTCAGGCACGACGGCCCGTCACAGGTTGCGCAAATCCCAAGCAGAATCGGATTTCTGGTTAAGTTTTAAAGGACGTTTTGGGACTATTCTTTTCTTAATTATAGATTTCGTGGGTTTATATTAATAACTCAAATTCTTGAGGGTTAAAAGAGGTAACCCTGAGTTAATAAAAGTGGGGTATTATTGCCATCTTTTATTCTTAATTATATACTAATTAGGGTAAAAGAAAGAGGGTTTGAATAAGAAAATAGAGAGAACAAGGAGAGAGAGAAATTGATCGATCAAGAGACAGAGGGAATATCAAAGCTTGGGAAATTGCTTGTTGATTCCAATTCTTCAGTGGAGGTAGGTTATGGTTTTCATGCTTTCATAGTAAACTCTTAATAGAGAATGATATGTATTGGTAGTATTGTAAACCCTACTATAAGCTTAATTGTATGTTTGCGTGAATATGATTATGTGATTGTGATAAGATAAGCATGATGAAAATATTGAATCCCAAATCTTGAAAGGAAACTTTAATATACATTATTAATGATGATGCCTTGGTATAGAAGAAGGCTTGATGAATTAAAGTAATGGGATTGATGATACCTTGGTATAGGGAAGGCCTGATGATTTACAGAATGATGTAGGGGATCGGGTGTCACGAACCGACACGTAGAATTAGGGGATCGGGTTTCACGAACCGACAAGTAAAATTAGGGGATCAGGTGTCACGAACCGACACGTAGAATTAGGGGATCGGGTGTCACGAACCGACACGTAGAATTAGGGGATCGGGTGTCACGAACTGACACGTAGAATTAGGGGATCGGGTGTCACGAACTGACACGTAGATTTAGGGGATCGGGTGTCACAAACCGACATGTAGATTTAGGGGATCGGAGTGTCACGTACCGACACAAGAGGAATAATGAATATGAGGGATCGGAGTGTCACGTACCGACACAAGAGAATTAAAGATAATGAATCATGAAAGAGGTTAATATACTCAATCTAACGAACATGATTCCCAAATGAGTATGGTATTGGGGCTTGAGTCCTCATGTGTGAACTTGACGGTAATTATTAATGATATAGTGCTTGTTGTTGTTACATGTTGAGTATCATAGTTGATTTTATGATATTACTTGATATATACTATTTTCTATTTTGAGTTGGCCGATGATATCTACTCAGTACCCGTGTTTTGTACTGACCCCTACTTTTATGTTTTTCTTCTTGTTATTTGTGGAGTATAACAAACGTGCCATCGTCTTCAACTCAACAGTAATTCAAGCCAGTCTTACTACATCGGAAATTCAGGGTGAGCTAATGCTTCTAGCTTGGACTGGATCTTCTTCTTCAAGTCTTGATGCCTTGAACTTCCGGCATGGACTAGCTTCTTATGTATTTTTTAGCTTTTAGAAAACTCTTAGAATTAGTAGTTTAAAGTAGATGTTCTTGTGAAGATGACTTCCAGACTCTGGGGATAATAATAACATGTTGAGTTATAGAAGTTTATTATTTATGAGTTTAAGTCTTCCGCATTACTTTCTGTTTATATTATATTGAAATATTAAGGTTTAGATTGGTTGGTTCGCTCACATAGGAGGGTAAGTGTGGGTGCCAGTCGCAACCCGGTTTGGGTCGTGACAAACTTGGTATCAGAGCATTAGGTTCGTTTGTCTCATCACACAAGAACAGGTCTAGTAGAGTCTTAAGGAACGGTAGGGGGACGCCTTTACTTTTCCTTGAGAGGCTATAAGACTTTAGGAAAAATTTCACTCTTTCATTCTTTCTTTCGTGCTACTACTTGAGTCCAATTGGTAGCTAGGCGATACGAATTGGTATCTGACCATCTTCACTCTCTTTCGCAGATGGTTAGAACTAGAGCAACGACTACGCCAACACCAACATCGGCAAGACAAGAAACAACTGAGCCAGCCACTGGGGCTGTGGCTCGAGGAAGAACAGCGGCAAGGGGCCGTGGAAGAGGTCGTGGGAGGACATCCTCTAGAGGGAGAGGACAAGCACCTAGCCCATCTGATACTAGGGCAGTGACTCCTCCACCGACCGAGGAAGTAATAAGAGAAGGGGAGGATGGGGAAACTGAACAAGTGCAAAATGAGGAAATGCCACCCCAACCTACCCCAGAGATGATCAATCAGGTTCTGGCTTATCTTAGCGGGTTATCTGATCAAGGTCAGGCACCTCCAGTGTTTTCTGCGCCAACACCTCCGATTTCAGAAGCACAACATGCGGCTACTATGGCTCCCCGCATGGATGTTCCATTGGACATAGGCACATTTCCACGTCTGACTACTGGGCCTATAATGACAAATGATCAGCATGAACTTTTCAGTAAGTTCTTGAAATTGAAACCTCCGGTCTTCAAGGGTGCTGAATCGAAGGATGCCTATGATTTTCTGGTTGACTGTCACGAGTTACTACACAAGATGGGTATAGTAGAACGGTTTGGTGTGGAGTTTGTGACTTATCAGTTTCAAGGGAACGCCAAAATGTGGTGGCGGTCACATATCGAGTGTCAACCAATAGAGGCACCACCTATGACTTGGGCCTCATTCTCTAGTTTGTTTATGGAGAAGTATATCCCCCAGACTTTAAGGGATAGGAAAAGGGATGAGTTCTTGAGCCTAGAGCAAGGTAGGATGTCGGTTAATGATTATGAGGCTAAGTTTCGTGCACTATCCTGGTATGCCACCGGATAGGGATATTAACTTCTGTATTGATCTTGAACCCGGTACTCGCCCCATTTCTATACCCCCGTATAGAATGGCTCCTGTGGAGTTAAGAGAGTTAAAAGCACAACTTCAAGAGTTATTGAACAAAGGCTTCATTAGACAAAGTTCATCTCCTTGGGGTGCTCCGGTTTTGTTTGTAAAGAAGAAGGATGGGAGTTTTCGAATGTGTATAGACTATAGACAACTAAACAAGGTAACCATAAAGAACAAGTATCCTCTTCCCCGCATTGATGATTTGTTCGATCAGTTACAAGGTGCTTGTGTTTTCTCTAAGATTGACTTGAGATCCGGTTATCATCAATTGAAAATACGGTCAACGGATGTGCCAAAGACTGCTTTTCGAACGAGGTATGGGCATTACGAATTTGTAGTTATGTCCTTTGGTCTTACGAATGCCCCTGCTGCATTCATGAGCTTGATGAATGGGATTTTTAAGCCATATTTGGACCTCTTCGTGATCGTATTTATTGATGATATATTGGTATACTCAAAGAGCAAGAAGGAACATGAAGAGCATTTGAGAATGGTATTGGAAATGTTGAGGGAGAAAAAGCTTTATGCCAAGTTCTCTAAGTGTGAGTTTTGGCTAGATGCAGTGTCCTTCTTGGGGCACGTGGTTTCTAAGGATGGAGTGATGGTGGATCCTTCTAAGATTGAAACAGTGAAGAATTGGGTAAGACCCACTAATGTGTCAGAAATAAGGAGCTTTGTTGGGTTAGCTAGCTACTACCCCCGATTTGTCAAGGGATTCTCTTCTATTGCTTCCCAATTGATGAACTTGACTAAGACGAACGTCCCATTTGTATGGTCGGATGAATGTGAGGAAAGCTTTCAGAAGCTCAAGACTTTGTTGACTACCGCACCTATCCTTACCTTGCCAGTAGAGGGTAAGAACTTCATTGTTTATTGTGATGCATCCTATTCTGGTTTGGTTGCAGTACTAATGCAAGAGAAGAGTGTGATTGCTTATGCTTCAAGACAATTAAAAGTGCATGAACGTAACTATCCCACTCATGATTTGGAATTGGCTGCGGTAGTGTTTGCATTAAAACAATGGAGACACTATATATATGGGGTTAAGTGTGAGATCTATACGGATCATTGTAGCCTACAGTATGTCTTTACTCAGAAAGATTTGAACTTAAGACAGAGGAGATGGATGGAGTTACTAAAGGACTACGATATAACTATCTTGTATCATCCGGGGAAGGCGAATGTTGTAGCGGATGCTCTAAGTAGAAAGGCGGGAAGCATGGGAAGTCTAGCTCACTTGCAAGCTTCTAGACGCCCATTGGCTAGAGAGGTTCAAACTCTAGCTAATGACTTGATGAGATTAGAAGTAAATGAGAAGGGAGGATTGTTGGCTTCGGTGGAGGCAAGATCTTTCTTTCTTGACAAAATTAAGGGAAGACAGTTCGATGATGAGAAACTGCGCAGAATCCAAGATAAGGTATTGCGAGGAGAGGCTAAGGAAGCACAAATCGATGAGGAAGGTGTTTTGAGAATCAAGGGAAGGATATGTGTACCCCGCGTCGATGGTTTGATCAACACTATTCTGATAGAGGCTCATAGTTCAAGGTATTCTATACATCCGGGTGCAACCAAGATGTATCGTGACCTAAAGCAACACTTTTGATGGAGTAGAATGAAGCGTGACATTGTGGATTTTATTGCCAAATGTCCAAACTGTCAACAAGTAAAGTATGAACACCAAAGGCCCGGAGGAACACTTCAGAGAATGCTCATTCCGGAATGGAAGTGGGAAAGAATTGCAATGGATTTTGTGGTTGGTCTTCCGAAGACAATGGGTAAGTATGACTCCATTTGGGTGATTGTTGATAGGTTAACTAAATCTGCTCATTTCATTCCGGTCAAGGTGACTTACAATGCAGAAAAAATAGCCAAACTTTACATCTCGGAAGTGGTGCGATTGCATGGGGTTCCACTATCCATCATATCAGATAGAGGTACGCAGTTTACTTCTAAGTTTTGGAAAACATTGCATGCAGAATTGGGTACTAGGTTGGACCTTAGTACTGCGTTCCATCCCCAGACCGATGGTCAGTCTGAGCGAACGATTCAAGTGTTGGAGGATATGCTTCGTGCGTGTGTGATAGAGTTTGCTGGTCATTGGGATAGCTTCTTACCCTTAGTGGAGTTTTCATACAATAATAGCTATCACTCAAGCATTGATATGGCCCCATTTCAAGCATTGTATGATAGGAGATGTAGGTCTCCTATTGGTTGGTTTGATGCGTTCGAGGTCAGACCTTGGGGTACTGATCTATTGAGGGATTCGAGGGAAAAAGTGAGGTCTATTCAAGAAAAGCTTCTAGCGGCGCAAAGTAGACAAAAAGAATATGCAGATCGAAAGGTTAGAGACTTAGAGTTCATGGAAGGTGAACAAGTCTTGTTTAAAGTTTCACCAATGAAAGGGGTGATGCGGTTTGGAAAAAGGGGTAAACTAAGTCCAAGATACATTGGACCGTTTGAAGTACTTAAGCGAGTAGGAGAGGTGGCTTATGAGTTAGCCTTGCCTCCAGGGCTGTCCGGAGTGCATCCGGTATTCCATGTGTCGATGTTGAAAAGATACCATGGGGATGGAAACTACATTATCCGTTGGGATTCAGTTTTGCTTGATGAGAACCTGTCTTATCAGGAGGAGCCTGTTGCTATTTTAGATAGAGAAGTTCGCAAGTTGAGGTCAAGAGAGATTGCATCCATCAAGGTGCAATGGAAGAATCGACCGGTTGAAGAAGTCACTTGGGAGAAGGAGGCGGATAAGCAAGAAAGATACCCACATCTGTTTAAAGATTCAGGTACTCCTTTTCGCCTTGTTTTCCTTCTTTTGATCGTTCGGGGACGAACGATGGGTAAATTGGTACCTAATGTAACGACCCGTTTAGTCATTTTGAGCAGCAGACTTTATTTCTGGAAAAACTGGCAGAAGCGACGGACCGTCGCAGGGTCTCATTTCAAAACACTTAGGAAATCTGAAATTGCGTACTGAAAATCGACTCTCTGAACTTTGTGACGGAATGGCAGGGCGGACCGTCACAGGTGTGGCAGACCGTCACAGACCCTTGGTGGAAATATTGGGTCTCTGAACTCTGCGACGACCTGCAGGACGGACCGTCTCAGGCACGACGGCCCGTCACAAGTTGCGCAAATCCCAGGAAGAATCGGATTTCTGGTTAAGTTTCAAGGGACGTTTTGGGACTATTCTTTCCTTAATTATAGATTTCGTGGGTTTATATTAATAACTCAAATTCTTGAGGGTTAAAAGAGGTAACCCTAAGTTAATTAGTGAGGTATTATTGCCATCTTTTATTCTTAATTATATACTAATTAGGGTAAAAGAAAGAGGGTTTGAATAAGAAAATAGAGAGAACAAGGAGAGAGAGAAATTGATCGATCAAGAGACAGAGGGAATATCAAAGCTTGGGAAATTGCTTGTTGATTCCAATTCTTTGGTGGAGGTAGGTTATGGTTTTCATGCTTTCATAGTAAACTCTTAATAGAGAATGATATGTATTGGTAGTATTGTAAACCCTACTATAAGCTTAATTGTATGTTTGCGTGAATATGATTATGTGATTGTGACAAGATAAGCATGATGGAAATATTGAATCCCAAATCTTGAACGGAAACTTTAATATACATTATTAATGATGATGCCTTGGTATACAAGAAGGCTTGATGAATTAAAGTAATGGGATTGATGATACCTTGGTATAGTGAAGGCCTGATGATTTACAGAATGATGTAGGGGATCGGGTGTCACGAACCGACACGTAGAATTAGGGGATCAGGTGTCACGAACCGACACGTAGAATTAGGGGATCAGGTGTCACGAACCGACACGTAGAATTAGGGGATCGGGTGTCACGAACCGACACGTAGAATTAGGGGATCGGGTGTCACGAACTGACACGTAGAATTAGGGGATCGGGTGTCACGAACCGACACGTAGATTTAGGGGATCGGGTGTCACGAACCGACACGTAGATTTAGGGGATCGGAGTGTCACGTACCGACACAAGAGGAATAATGAATATGAGGGATCGGAGTGTCACGTACCGACACAAGAGAATTAAAGATAATGAATCTTGAAAGAGGTTAATATACTCAATCTAACGAACATGATTCCCAAATGAGTATGGTATTGGGGCTTGAGTCCTCATGTGTGAACTTGACGGTAATTGTTAATGATGTAGTGCTTGTTGTTGTTACATGTTGAGTATCATAGTTGATTTTATGATATTACTTGATATATACTGTTTTCTATTTTGAGTTGGCCGATGATATCTACTCAGTACCCGTGTTTTGTACTGACCCCTACTTTTATGTTTTTCTTCTTGTTATTTGTGGAGTACAGCAAACGTGCCATCGTCTTCAACTCAACAGTAATTCAAGCCAGTCTTACTACATCGGAAATTCAGGGTGAGCTAATGCTTCTAGCTTGGACTGGATCTTCTTCTTCAAGTCTTGATGCCTTGAACTTCCGGCATGGACTAGCTTTTTTTGTATTTTTTAGCTTTTAGAAAACTCTTAGAATTAGTAGTTTAAAGTAGATGTTCTTGTGATGATGACTTCCAGATTCTGGGGATAATAATAACATGTTGAGTTATAGAAGTTGATTATTTATGAGTTTAAGTCTTCCGCATTACTTTCTATTTATATTATATTGAAATATTAAGGTTTAGATTGGTTGGTTCGCTCACATATGAGGGTAAGTATGGGTGCCAGTCGCAACCCGGTTTGGGTCGTGACAGTTATGTAGGTTTACGGTTTATAGATTTTTAAGATCTAGGGTTAAGAGCTTAGCATTTTTTAGGGGTTTTAAATAATTATTAGGGTTTCTTTTAGAGTTTATAGGGTTTCTTAAGGTTTAGGGTTTTAAGTTCGAGTTAAGGGTTTAGAGCTTAGAATTTTTTAGGTTAAGGATTTTATCTAGGATTTAGTATTTAGGGGTTTGGGTATTTTAGGTTAAGATTTTTTGGGTTTTATAGGTCTAGAATTTAGGAATTAGGGTTTTAATATTTCTTCTTAGGTTTTATCATTTGGTCTTCATATGGTTTAGAGCTTAGTATTTTTAAGGTTTTGGGGTTTTGGGGTTTTGGGGTTTTTAGGGTTTAAGTATTTCTTAGGGTTTTTCTATCAATCTGAAAGTCCATGACTTGGTCTAGAGCCTCACATGATGAATAAATAATTGAAACACTGTTTATAGGCCGAAACTAATGTATTTAAACCACTTAGTAAGTGTTAGAGTCATAACGTCAAGAAACATTTGTGACATCCTTAAAATTGTGAAATGTTCACTAGTGTCTTGGCATGTTCATGGGGTTTTAAGAGTTGTAATTTAACGAAAATTGGAAAAAAATTGTTAAATATATGTAAGAGTGGGTTTAGGGTCAAAACATCTGTGTAAGACTTTCCAATAGCCACCCTAAGGGTCCTTGTGGAAAACCCTTCAATTTAACCCCAAGTTGTCAACTTGACAGCGTTCATCCACGAAGCCAATTGACGATCCGTCGATTGATCGATGCTCCCTTGATATCCACGTTGGTTGAAACTTAGTTAATTGGTCAAAGGGGTTCCAAAGACCCTCTTTGACCAAAACGATGACCAGCAGCACGGGCCCGTCGATGGACCTACGGGGCGTTGACATGGTCTCGTCATTTGAGGGTCTGTTTCACAGTTAAATTTTTAAGTTAGGGGCTTAATTAGTTTGTTGGTTAGTTAATTAATTATGGGTTAAGGGTGGTTAATTATGTTAGTTGAGGAACTATATAAGACCTAAACTACATTAAACTAACCTAACACCCCACAATTCCCAAACCTAATTCTCTCCAAATTCTCTCTACCTTCTCTCTCTTTCCCAAAGACACCATTGAAGACCAAGGTCAAGCTTAACTAGTGAATCAAGATTCAAATTTTCTTATACAATTCTCTAAATATTAACAAGGTATTAAAGCTATTCACTCTTGGGAACCCTTTCCCTAAGAGACTCTTCATAGTTGTTTTTCTAAAGTTGATAAAATCATAGGTTTTGTTCTAATTCTGAAATTAATTTTTCAAATTGAATTGTTGTTGGTTTCCTTTGGTCATTATTGATAGATTATGATTGGTTATTGGTTAACTATTGTACTTCTTTGTATTTGACCTAGTTCTATGGAAGAAATCTTGATTGAACCCTTTTCCCCTAACCTTAGGTTATGAATTGATGTTAAATTGGTTAGTGATGATAAAATTGACTTAGTTCTTGTATAGATTACTATTATATGATGTTATTAAGTACATTGATGGATGAATATGGTTTGATTGATGGTAAGATCTTGAAAGAGCCTTATGAAGGTGAATTAGTAAGACTTTATGATCTTGAATACTTACTTCAATGATGATGGTTTCGTAACGACCTGTTTCGTCGTTTTAAGCAGCAGATTTTATTCTGGAAAACTGTCTTGGTCGACGGATCCCACGACGGACCGTCATGGGCACGACGGACCGTCGAGGGGGTCTCGTTCCAAAACACTTAGAATTCTGAAATTTGGGTACTGAAATCGACTCTCTGAACTTCGTGACGAAGTGGCAGGACGGACCGTCACAGGCATGACGGGCCGTCACAGATCCTTTAGTAAAAATTGAGTCTCTGAACAATGTGATGACTCAGCAGGACGGACCATCGCAGGCACGACGGCCCGTCACAGATTGTGTAATCCCAGCTGGGTCAGATTTCTTTAAATTTTTTAAGGGACGTTTTGGACTATTCCTGCTTATAATTATAGAGTTAGTGGTTGAATATTAATAATCCAATTTCTTGAGGGTTAAAAGAGATAACCTTGAATCAATTAATGAGTTAATTCATCATCTTTTATACTTAATTATATGCTAATTAGGGTAAAAGAAAGAGGGTTTGAATAAGAAAAATAGAAAGAACAAGGAGAGGGAAAGAGAAACGATCGAGAGAGATATGAACGAAAAGGGAAACACAAGCTTTGGGGAATTTGCTTGCTTGATCACGAATCTTCGGTGGAGGTAGGTTATGGTTTATGCTATTCGTAGTAAACTCTTAATAGCGAATGATATGTGTTGGGTAGTATTATGAAACCTTCTACATGCTTAATTGTGTGCTTACATGATGTGATTATATAATTATGATGAATAAGCATGATGAGTCTATTGAATCTCTAATCCTAAATGTACCTTGCTAATGATGATGCCTTGGTATAAAAGAAGGCTTGATGAACTAAAGTAATGAGATTAATGATGCCTTGGTATAGGAGAAGGCTTGATGAACTAAAGTAATGAGATTGATGATGCCTTGGTATAAAATAAGGCTTGATGAACTAAAGTAATGAGATTAATGATGCCTTGGTATAGGAGAAGGCTTGATGAACTAAAGTAATGAGATTGATGATGCCTTGGTATAGGAGAAGGCTTCATGAACTAAAGTAATGAGATTGATGATAGCTTGGTATAGGAGAAGGCTTGATGAACTAAAGTAATGAGATTGATGATGCCTTGGTATAAGAGAAGGCTTGATGAATTAATAGAATGAAATTAGTGGAGCGGGTTCACGAATCGACACGTACAATTAGGGGATCGGGTGTCACGAACTGACACGTAGAATTAGGGAATCGGGTGTCACGAACTGACACGTAGAACTAGGGGATCGGGTGTTACGAACTGACACGTAGAATTAGGGGATCGGGTATCACAAACCGATACGTAGAATTAGGGGATCGGGTATCACGAACTGACACGTAGAATTAGGGGATCAGAGTGTCACGTTCCGGTATAGAATTAGGGGATCGGAGTGTCACGTACCGACACAAGAGGAATAAAGATAATGAATCTTGAAATTATGTTAATAAATTCGATTGAAAAGAACCTATATCCCAAATGAGTATGATGTGGAGACTTAAGTTCTCATAGGTGTGTTTGATGAGGTTACACATGATTTGTGAACTTGTTGCTTTCACCTGTTGAGGAATATGGTTGATTTTATGTTATTATCTGATATATACTGTTTTCTATTTTGAGTTGGTCCATGATATCTACTCAGTACTTGTGGTTGTACTGACCCCTACTTGTAATTGTTTTTCTTTGTTATTTGTGGAGTGCAGCAAACGTACCGTCATCTTCAACTCAACCGCAACTCTAGCCAGTCTTCGTCACACCAGATTTAAGGGTGAGCTAAAGCTTCTAGCTTGGACTGGATCTTCTTCTTCATGTCTTGATGCCTTGAAGTTCTGGCATAGACTAGCCATTATTTATGTTTAGTTTCTTAGATACTCTTAGCTTTAGTAATTAAAGGATAGATGTTCTTGTGATGATGACTTCCATATTTTGGGAATAATAAGTATTGAGTTTTAGAATTTATTTATTGATTTAGTTAATGAGCTTTAAGTCTTCTGCATTGTATTATGTTTATTATGGTTAAAACGTTGGGGTTTAGATTGGTTGGTTCGCTCACATAGGAGGATAAATGTGGGTGCCACTCACGATGCGTTTTGGGTCGTTACAGGTTTATACTTGATGATGATGTTCAATTTAATCATTACATGTGATTAGATTAGGAAGGTGATGGTATGATGAATGCTATGAAATGTCTTGACTCTAAGAATTGTGAGATCATGATTAACCATATGATGATATAAGGTTGATTGTGAATCACTTATTTGTCTTACTATGACTATGATATGTTGATCTCATAAATGAAGTGTTATTATGAAAGGAAGTTATCATGCAATACCTAATGAGCTAATGATTATGAATATATTATGTTATGATGATTAAGAATGACTTAAAGACATTTTAAAGAGGGACTTTAGCTTAGCACCGAGTGAACTAGTGATGAGAGGTCTCCATTTCCAATGTGGGAAGATAGGTTCACAATGGTTCTCATGAGAAGGAGATTACAATGCCATTGTTCATAAACAGGGTCTCTAGCATGTATCCTAGTTCTTAAAGTATGTTGCCCCCATAGGAATATTCACTAGCTAGTGGATCCACCTAAATTCTATGTTCATGTTTAGGTACTACCTTGGCAAGTAGACCACCTTATTTAAGTGTAGGGTTTCATGACATCGAATTCTAGTTTAGCTCACATGATCTATGTCGGTTAAGGCAATTGTCCCCCAGAGTAAAAATAAAAGTAATGATGTGAACACTAACTAGGGTAACTTAAGGGATTCTACTTAGTATAGGTAGGGGTATGGGACTCTACTTATAAATTGCACAAATTGACCTTGAGGGAAGCCCTAGGGGGTTGTTCTCATGCAATTATTATATGTGTGATATGTATATGACTTTACATGTTAATGATCCTATATGATGTTAGTTTCATTAATGTACATGATATTGGTCTAGATTGATATATATATATATATATATATATATATATATGATGAAGAACATGCATGATATGAAGGTATATGAAATGTTGACATTGCTTATGGTCCTTTACAAGGTTTACTTGATTATGTGAGGTTATTGGAATTCACATAAGCATTGCACTTGTAGGCTTGGGAGGGGGTTGTGAGTGAGGGTCATATATATGTCGTGATGCTATTATAATGTTATTTTGGCGTTATTCATGCCTATATGATCTTAATATGATGTTATTCATGTTGGTATGACTTATGTTGATAATATCCATTATGACTTGACTTTATGATGATGTTGGTCTTGTGTTGAATATGGACTTGTCTTGAGTAAGGTTATGTTTAATGGCTTGTATATGTTCTTGATTGTGCATAAAAGCTTTTTGAAAGTGAATTAGCAGGGGTTTGAACAAATGTCCTTTTAAGCATGATTTCTATGGCTTTAATTGAATATGCTTAGATACTTAGTACATCTGGTTGTACTAACCAATATTCTTTCCCTATTCCCAAACACTGTAGGTTTGGGTCGTTGAGGTATCAAGGTCTCTTTGCAAGAAGACTTGGACTTTTCCCCAAGTTTTGGTAGGTCCTCTAGTTCGAGGATGGTGCCATATATTCTACCTTAGTAGTATTTGTATTGTCTTAAGACATTCATTTCTTTCCTAAAGTTGAAGATATTGTTGTAAGCCCTATGTAGCAAATATGAATTTGTATAAGGGCTATTCCCGAATGTTCTACATTATTTTAGATGATTTAATGTGATACAAAGTATTAGACTAAATTCCTATGTATTGGTTATGTTGTATGAACGAGAAGCCTAAGTAAGCTTCCTATCTTAGGAGTCTAAGTAAGCTCCATATATGATATGTGAGAGGTCTATGTACACCTCAATATGTAAAAAGTTTTAATTTTCAGCATTTTGACCTATGATATGTTATGACGAATGCTAAGGGTTTGTCCAAGTCCTCTCTGAGGACGACGACGCCGGTTACGATTAGGGAGTGTTTTGTGGTCATGACGGTTTCTAGGGTTTAGGGTTTTTAATATTTTTCAGGTATAAGATTTACAATTATTTTAGGATTTAGGGATGAGATCTTAGGGGTTTTAGTGTTGTAAATGTTTTTTCAATTTATATTAAGGTTTATAGGATTTAAGGTTTCTTTACGGTTTAGGGTTTAGGGTTTTAGGCTTAGAATTTAAAGATTTACGTTAGCGGTTAGGTTTTAGGGCTTACTGTTTTTAGGTATAGGGTTTCAGGTTAAGGGTTTTATCCAGGGTTTTTTTAGGGCTTTACATTTTTTTAGGGGGAAAGGTTTTTTAGTGTTTTATTGGTTAAGGTTTAGGGCTTAGGGTTTTTTTGGGTTTAGCATATAAGATTTAGGGCTTGATAGGGTTTAAATGCTAGAGTTCTTTAGCTTTAGGGGGTTTTGGATTTTTGTAGAGTTTTGAAGATTTAAGTGTTTCTTAAGGTTTTTAAGGTTTTTGGTTTAGAGCTTAGGGTTTTATAGGGGTTTTAAAATTAGTTTCATGGTTTATAGGATTTAGGATTTCTTAAAGTTTAGAGTTTAGAGTTTCTTAAGATTTAGGTTTAGGATTAAGAGTCTTAGGTTAAGGCTTAGGGTTTTAGAGTTTTTTTAGGTTAAGGGTTTTATTTAAGTTTTTATGGTTTAGTCCTTTGGATTTTAAGGTCAAGGGTTTTAGGGTTCTATAGGTTTATGGTTTAGGGGTGAGGCTTTTTTGGGTTTTTAGGTTTTAGTATATATGATTTAGGGCTTTATAGGCATTACAACACTTTAGGATTTCAACCAGCCCTGTAAAGTGTGGCCTACACTATCAAAAAGTGTGGCCTTTGATCAAAAGCCCCACTTTTTTACTTTACGCAACACTTTTTCAGGGTGGCTAAAAGAAGCATAAACCTTTGAATTTAGGCCGCACTTTTCAAGGGTTGCCTTAACAGTTATGCTTAAAAAGTGTGGCCAATGATATACAAAGGCCACGCTTTGTAGAACCTCATATAGCACTACTTTCTATGTCATAAAGCTACACTTAAAGTGTAGTCTTTGCTTACTTATTGGATACACTTATAAAGCCTACTCTTTTCAACCTCATCTATGACTACGTTTATGAAGTGTAACCTTTGCTAATATATATGTCACAATTTAAAATTAATAAGCCACAAGATATATCCCTATGGCCAAACTTTTTAAGTGTGACAATGTTTTCTAGGCTATAAAATATCTATAGGCCACAATATCTAACTGGAAAATCACAATTTTGTTGTGTACATTAACTATTTACTCCCTCCGTCTAAAATTGTTTGTTATGGTTTCTATTATTAGAGTCAAACTATAAAAACATTGACTAACATTTTAAGATGTAATTTTTCATCATATTAATATGCAACAAAATGCAATTTATAGTACTTTTCATAAGTTTTAGAATATCTAATTTTTTTGTTTGAAAATATTGAATTAATGTGATCTAATTTAAATTGAAAATTAGTCAATTGACTTTCGCAAAATGCAACATGACAAATAATTCCTGACTGAGGGAGTACATTATACATTATCATTCAGTACATAAGTAATTTCAAACAATAAATCTTAGCAACCAAATAATTTAAATGTATATATTTGTAATAAACATCAAAAAAATATTCTACAACATTTACTTATAATGCAATATTTTAATGTATGCACTTGAAATAAATTCCACAAAATCAAATATATTCAAATATTATAATTGTTCCAAAAATCTTCATCATTCATTTCAAAAGACCGAAGTGATATATAGCCACAATTTAAAATTGATCATCCGCATTTGTCTGCACATCAAAAATGAAAAGGAAATAGAAGGTAATCAAGCTCAACCAATTCTAGCAGGGTATATGTTGGAAAAACACTAATAGTCTCTTGTAAAAATACTTTGTCATGAGCTATTATTGCTATAACATATATGTGTGATCTACATGTTGCTTAAATCAAAGTATATTCAGCGAATCGTCAAAATCAAAAGCACATTTCATGAGACTTCATCTTTCATTGTGACTGTTTAGATAAATAAACTTAATTGTCGAGGCCAAGTTAAACTGTAAGTTCACGTATTATACCAAAAATAAATATTATAACTATACAGAGAATAATAGTACTGAAATCTTCCATAAAAAAACATCAATCATTTTCTTCTCATTTTTAAGAAATTATAAGAAAAAGGATCTTAAAATAGCCCCAACATACTTCAAAGTAGCACCATTGTACCTCGAAGATTTCTTGCTTCTAAAAAAAGATATAGAATTTGTTGTTTTAAAACTTTGAAATCGATGGTTAAATGCCCGACTAAACTTCTACATAACAAAGTAAATCTAGAGATTTGATGATGTTAAAATATTTACAAGCAAGTAGATGATATGTTCTTAGTTTCCACATTGACTGTCTAACATTAGGCTAACCTCATGCACGAAATTTAGATGAAGTAGTCTTCCCATGTGACAATTTGGTACAAGAGCGTTGCATAGATTATTCGATGGTTCGTGGAAATGCTGAACTACGAGAGAGGGCCACACTATTGGAAGCGCTAATTGGTGGTGCATACGATGGGAAAGACTTGGTTGATCTGGTCACTCAAATTCAAAGAGTGAATGCAGAATTAACCTTGACCAAAGATGTCACGACCCAAATCCGGGCCGCGACTGGCACCCACACTTACCCTCCTATGTGAGCGAACCAACCAATCTAAACCTTAACATTTCAATGTAACATCAACAGAAAATAATGCGGAAGACTTAAACTCATTAATGAAAACCAATTCAATAACTATCAATATTCAACATCTATTATTCCCAACACCTGGAAGTCATCATCACAAGAACATCTACTTTAAACTACTAATTCTAAGAGTTTCTAAAAGCTAAAAATACATAAGAAGCTAGTCCATGCCGGAGGTTCAAGGCATCAAGACATGAAGGAGAAGATCCAGTCCAAGCTAGACGCGTTAGCTCACCCTGAAGATCCGGTGTGACGAAGACTGGCTTGAGTTACTGTTGAGTCGAAGATGACGGCACGTTTGTTGCACTCCACAAATAACAAGAAGAAAAACATAAAATTAGGGGTCAGTACAAACCACGGGTATTGAGTAGACATCATCGGCCAACTCAAAATAGGGAACAGTATGTATTAAGCAATATCATAAAATCAACTAATATCCTTAACATGCAGCATTTATAGTTACCATAACCCTTGGTTACAACACCAAGCACATCAATGAGGACTCACACCTCCTCATCATACTCATTTGGGAATTTAGTTCATTAGATTGGATATATTATCATATTTCAAGATTCATTATCTTTATTCCCCTCGTGTCGGTACGTGACACTGCGCTCCTCAATATACTATCCTGGTACCGGAACGTGGCACCCGATCCATATTCTATCCTGGTGTCGGAACGTGACACTCCGATCCTCATATACTATCCTAGTACCGGAACGTGGCACCCGATCCATATATATTCTATCCTGGTGTCGGAACGTGACACCCGATCCATATTCTATCCTGGTACCGGAACGTGGCACCCGATCCATATTGTATCCTGGTGTCGGAACGTGACACCCGATCCATATTCTATCCTGGTACAGGAACGTGGCACCCGATCCATATTCTATCCTGGTACCGGAACGTGGTCCCGATCCATATTCTATCCTGGTGTCGAAACGTGACACCCGATCCATATTCTATCCTGGTACCGGAACGTGGCACCCGATCCATATTCTATCCTGGTGTCGGAACGTGACACCCGATCCATATTCTATCCTGGTACCGGAACGTGGCACCCGATCCCCTAATCTCACTACTTTCATTCATCAAGCCTTCTTTCATACCAAGGCATCATCATTATCAAAGTAGATTAGGGTTTCTTTTCAAGATTTGGGATTCAATAGCTTCATCATGCTTATTTATTCATAATTACATAATCACATCATTCATGCAAGCATACAATTAAGCATATAGAAGGGTTTACAATACTACTAACACATATCATTCACCATTAAGAGTTTACTACGAATAGCATGAAATAACCATAACCTACCTCCACCGAAGAATTGAAATCAACAAGCTATCTTCTCAGAATCCTTGCTATCCTCTTCGTTTCTCTCTCTTTCTACTCGTTCTCTTTCTTTTTCTGTCTATTTTTGTTCTTTCTTATTTTTCTTATTCAAACCCTCTTTCTTTTACCCTAATTAGTATAAAATTAAGAATAAAAGATGGCGATAATACCCCACTAATTAACTTAGGGTTACCTCTTTTAACCCCCAAGAATTTTAGTTATTAATATAAACCCACGAAATCTATAATTAAGGAAAGAATAGTCCAAAAACGTCCCTTAAAACGTGTAAGGAAATTCGATTCTGCCTGGGATTTGCGCAACCTGTGACAAGCCGTCGTGCCTGCGGCGGTCCATCCTGCAGGTCGTCGCAAAGTTCAGAGAGTCGATTTTCAGTACCCAATTTCAGATTTTCTAAGTGTTTTGAAACGAGACCCTGCGACGGTCCGTCGTGCCCTTGACGGTCCGTCGTGGGGTCCATCGCTTCTGCCAGTTTTTCAAGAATTGAAGTCTGTTGCTCAAGACGACTAAACGGGTCATCACATTAGATACCAATTTACCCATCGTTCGTCCCCGAACGATCAAAAGAAGAAAAACAAGGGCGAAAAGGAGTACCTGAATCTGTAAACAGATGTGGGTATTTTTCTTGCATATCCGCCTCCTTCTCCCAAGTGGCTTCTTCAACCGGTCGATTCTTCCATTGCACCTTGATGGACGCAATCTCTCTTGAACTCAACTTGCGAACTTCTCTATCTAAAATAGCAACAGGCTCCTCCTCATAAGACAAGTTCTCATCAAGCAAAACTGAATCCCATCGGATAATGTAATTCCCATCCCCATGGTATCTTTTCAACATCGACACATGGAATACCGGGTGTACTCCGGACAGCCCTGGAGGCAAGGCTAACTCATAAGCCACCTCTCCTACTCGCTTAAGTACTTCAAATGGTCCAATGTACCTTGGACTTAGTTTACCCCTTTTTCTGAACCGCATCACCCCTTTCATGGGCGAAACCTTCAACAAGACTTGTTCACCTTCCATGAACTCTAAGTCCCTAACCTTTCGATCTGCATATTCTTTTTGTCTACTTTGCGCCGCTAGAAGCTTTTCTTGAATAGACTTCACTTTCTCTATCGAATCTCTCAAAAGGTCAGTACCCCAAGGCCTAACCTCAAATGCATCAAACCAACCAATGGGAGACCTACATCTCCTACCATACAAGGCTTCGAATGGAGCCATGTCAATTCTTGAGTGATAGCTATTATTGTATGAAAACTCCGCTAAGGGTAGGAAGCTATCCCAATGACCACCAAACTCTATCACACACGCACGAAGCATATCCTCCAACACTTGAATCGTCCTTTCAGACTGACCATCGGTCTGAGGATGGAATGCAGTACTAAGGTCCAACCTAGGACCCAATTCCGCATGCAATGTTTTCCAAAACTTAGAAGTAAACTGAGTACCTCTATCTGATATGATGGAGAGTGGAACCCCATGCAACCGAACAATTTCTAAGACATAGATTTTGGCTAACTTCTCTACATTGTAAGTCACCTTGACCGGAATGAAATGAGCAGACTTAGTTAACCTATCAACAATCACCCAAATAGAGTCATACTTACCTATTGTCTTTGGAAGACCAACCACAAAATCCATTGCAATCCTTTCCCACTTCCATTCCGGAATGGGCATTCTCTGAAGTGTTCCTCCGGGCCTTTGGTGTTCATACTTTACTTGTTGACAGTTTGGACATTTGGCAATAAAATCCACAATGTCACGCTTCATTCTACTCCACCAAAAGTGTTGTTTTAGGTCACGATACATCTTGGTTGCACCCGGATGTATAGAATACCTTGAACTATGGGCCTCTGTCAGAATAGTGTTGATCAAATCATCGACGCGGGGTACAAATACCCTTCCCTTGATTCTCAAAACACCTTCCTCATCGATTTGTGCTTCCTTAGCCTCTCCTCGCAATACCTTATCTTGAATTCTTCTTAGTTTCTCATCATCAAACTGTTTTCCCTTAATTTTGTCAAGAAAAGAAGATCTTGACTCCACAGAAGCCAACAATCCTCCCTTCTCATTTACTTCTAATCTCATCAAGTCATTAGCTAGAGTCTGAACCTCTCTAGCCAAAGGGCGTCTAGAAGTTTGCAAGTGAGCTAGACTTCCCATGCTTCCCGCCTTTCTACTTAAAGCATCCGCTACAACATTCGCCGTTCCCGGATGATACAAGATAGTGATATCGTAGTCCTTTAGTAACTCCATCCATCTCCTCTGTCTTAAGTTCAAATCTTTCTTAGTAAAGACATACTGTAGGCTACGATGATCCGTATAGATCTCACACTTAACCCCATACAAATAGTGTCTCCATTGCTTTAATGCAAACACCACCGCAGCCAATTCCAAATCGTGGGTCGGATAGTTACGTTCATGCACCTTTAGTTGCCTTGAGGCATACGCAATCACACTCTTCTCTTGCATTAGTACTGCACCCAAACCAGAATAGGATGCATTACAATAAAAAATGAAGTTCTTACCCTCTACTGGCAAGGTAAGGATAGGTGCGGTAGTCAACAAAGTCTTGAGCTTCTGAAAGCTTTCCTCACACTCATCCGACCATACAAATGGAACATTTTGCTTAGTCAAAATCGTCAATTGGGAAGCAATAGAAGAGAATCCCTTGACAAATCGGCGGTAGTAGCTAGCTAACCCAACAAAGCTCCCTATTTCAGACACATTAGTGGGTCTTACCCAATTCTTCACTGTTTCAATCTTAGAAGGATCCACCATCACTCCTTCCTTAGAAACCACGTGCCCCAAGAAGGACACTGCATCTAGCCAAAACTCACACTTAGAGAACTTGGCATAAAGCTTTTTCTCCCTTAACATTTCCAATACCAATCTCAAATGCTCTTCATGCTCCTTCTTGCTCTTTGAGTATACCAATATATCATCAATAAATACGATCACGAAGAGGTCCAAATATGGCTTAAAAATCCCGTTCATCAAGCTCATGAACGCAGCTGGGGCATTCGTTAGACCAAAAGACACCACTACAAATTCGTAATGCCCATACCTCGTTCGAAAAGCAGTCTTTGGCACATCCGTTGCCCGTATTTTCAATTGATGATAACCGGATCTCAAATCAATCTTAGTGAAGATACAAGCACCTTGTAACTGATCGAACAAGTCATCAATGCGGGGAAGAGGATACTTGTTCTTTATGGTTACCTTGTTTAGTTGTCTGTAGTTTATACACATTCGAAAACTCCCATCCTTCTTCTTTACAAATAAAAACCGGAGCACCCCAAGGAGATGCACTTGGTCTAATAAAGCCTTTGTTCAATAACTCTTGAAGTTGTGCTTTTAACTCTCTTAACTCTGCGGGAGCCATTCTATAAGGGGGTATAGAATATGGATCGGGTGCCACGTTCCGGTACCAGGATAGAATATGGATCGGGTGTCACGTTCCGACACCAGGATAGAATATGGATTGGGTTCCACGTTCCGGTACCAGGATAGAATATGGATCGGGTGCCATGTTCCGGTACCAGGATAGAATATAGATCGGGTGTCACGTTCCGACACCAGGATAGAATATGGATCGGGTGCCACGTTCCGGTACCAGGATAGAATATGGATAGGGTGTCACGTTCCGACACCAGGATAGAATATATATGGATCGGGTGCCACGTTCCGGTACCAGGATAGTATATGAGGATCGGAGTGTCACGTTCCGACACCAGGATAGAATATGGATCGGGTGCCACAGTTCGGTACCAGGATAGTATATTGAGGAGCGGAGTGTCACGTACCGACACGAGGGGAATAAAGATAATGAATTTTGAAATATAATAATATATCCAATCTAATGAACTAAATTCCCAAATGAGTATGATGAGGAGGTGTGAGTCCTCATTGATGTGTTTGGTGTTGTAACCAAGGGTTATGTAACTATAAATGCTGCATGTTAAGGATATTAGTTGATTTTATGATATTGCTTAATACATACTGTTCCCTATTTTGAGTTGGCCGATGATATTTACTCAGTACCCATGGTTTGTACTGACCCCTACTTTTATGTTTTTCTTCTTGTTATTTGTGGAGTGCAGCAAACGTGCCGTCATCTTCGACTCAACAATAACTCAAGCCAGTCTTCGTCACACCGGATCTTCAGGGTGAGCTAACGCGTCTAGCTTGGACTGGATCTTCTCCTTCATGTCTTGATGCCTTGAACCTCCGGCATGGACTAGCTTCTTATGTATTTTTAGCTTTTAGAAACTCTTAGAATTAGTAGTTTAAAGTAGATGTTCTTTTGATGATGACTTCCAGGTTTTGGGAATAATAGATGTTGAATATTGATAGTTATTGAATTGGTTTTTATTAATGAGTTTAAGTCTTCCGCATTATTTTCTGTTGATGTTACATTGAAATGTTAAGGTTTAGATTGGTTTGCTCGCTCACATAGGAGGGTAAGTGTGGGTGCCAGTCGCAGCCCGGATTTGGGTCGTGACAAACTTGGTATCAGAGCATTAGGTTCGTTGGTCTAATCACACAAGAACAGGTCTAGTAGAGTCTTAAGGAACGGTAGGGGGACGCCTTTACTTTTCCTTGAGAGGCTATAAGACTTTAGGAAAAATTTCACTCTTTCATTCTTTCTTTCGTGCTACTACTTGAGTCCAATTAGTATCTAGGCGATACGAATTGGTATCTGACCATCTTCACTCTCTTTTGCAGATGGTTAGAACTAGAGCAACGACTACGCCAACACCAACACCAGCACCGGCGAGACAAGGTGCGTCTGAGCCAGCCACTGGGGCTGTAGCTCGAGGAAGAGCAGCGGCAAGAGGCCGTGGTAGAGGTCGTGGGAGGACGTCCTCTAGAGGAAGAGGACGAGCACCTAGCCCATCTGATACTAGGGCAGTGACTCCCCCACCGACTGAGGAAGTGATAAGAGAGGGGGAGGATGGGGTGAATGAACAAGTGCAAAATGAGGAAATGCCACCCCAACCTACCCCAGAGATGATCAATCAGGTTCTGGCTTATCTTAGCGGGTTGTCTGATCAGGGCCAGACACCCCCAGTGTTTTCTGCACCAGCACCTCAGGCTCCGGAGGTACAACATGCGGCTACTATGGCTCCCCGCATGGATGTTCCATTGGAAATAGGCACGTTTCCACGTTTGACTACTCGGCCTATAATGACAAATGATCAGCATGAACTTTTCAGTAAGTTCTTGAAATTGAAACCTCCAGTCTTCAATGGTGCGGAATCTGAGGATGCTTACGATTTTCTAGTTGACTGTCATGAGCTACCACACAAGATGGGTATAGTAGAACGGTTTGGTGTTGAGTTCGTGAGTTATCAGTTTCAAGGGAACGCCAAAATGTGGTGGCGGTCACATATTGAGTGTCAACCAACAGAGGCACCACCTATGACTTGGGCCTCATTCTCTAGCTTGTTTATGGAGAAGTATATCCCCCGAACTTTGAGGGATAGGAAAAGGGATGAGTTCTTGAGCCTAGAGCAAGGTAGGATGTCGGTAAATGCTTACGAGGCTAGGTTTCGTGCACTATCCAGATATGCCACCCAATTATGTTTTAGTCCCCAAGAGCGAATTCGCCGGTTTGTGAAGGGGTTGAGGTCAGAATTGCGGATTTCGGCCTTACAGATAGCGGCAACGGCAAAATCCTTCCAAGAGGTGGTAGACTTTGTGATAGAAGTGGAAGAAGTGAAGCCAGACGACTTCACTACGACATCAACATCAAAAAGGTTTCGAAAGGAAGGTGAGTTTAACGGTACTTACACTAGAGGACAGGGTTCGGGAAGTTACTAGTCCGACCAATTCAGTCTTCACTACAGACTGTAGTTGGGGGTCCACCTCTGACCGGTCAACACTTCTCTGAGAGACCTATGTATGAACCCATAGAGTGCTATGGATGTGGGGAGATTGGACATATTAAGAGATATTGTCCAAAATAGAGTTACAGACCTCCAAATGTTAGAGGTAGAGGTGGTCATGGCAGAGGCCGTTATTCTGGAGGACGTGGTGGTCGAGGTAATGGTGGTCACCAGAACGGACGAGGTGATGGGAAACCTGGAGCCACTACATCACAACATGGTAGGGGCAACGGACAGACAAACGATAGGGCCCATTGTTACGCTTTCCCTGGGCGGTCTGAAGCGGAGGCATCTGATGCTGTCATCACAGGTAATCTTCTGGTTTGTGATTGCATGGCTTCTGTATTGTTTGATCCTGGATCCACGTTTTCTTATGTATCTTCCTCATTTGCTAATGGTCTAAATTTACATTGTGAATTACTTGATATGCCTATTCGTGTCTCTACTCCGGTGGGTGAATCTGTGGTAGTTGAAAATGTATATAGGTCTTGTTTGGTAAACTATGTGGGGAGCAACACTTTTGTAGATTTGGTTATCTTAGAAATGGATGATTTTGATGTGATTCTGGGTATGACTTGGCTTTCTCCGCAATTTGCAATCTTGGATTGTAATGCTAAAACGGTGACGTTAGCCAAGCCTGGGACAGACCCGTTAGTGTGGGAGGGTGACTACACTTCCAATCCGGTCCGCATCGTCTCCTTTCTTCGTGCTAAGAAAATGATTAGTAAAGGGTGTTTAGCTTTCTTGGCACATCTCAAGGATGACACTACCCAAGTACCTTCAATTGAGTCGGTTTCATTAGTTCGTGAGTTTCTGGATGTGTTCCCTGCAGATCTTCCTTGTATGCCACCGGATAGGGATATTGACTTCTGTATTGATCTCGAACCGGGCACACGCCCCATTTCTATACCCTCTTATAGAATGGCTCCCGCGGAGTTAAGAGAGTTTAAAGCACAACTTCAAGAGTTATTGAACAAAGGCTTTATTAGACCAAGTGCATCTCCTTGGGGTGCTCCGGTTTTGTTTGTGAAGAAGAAGGATGGGAGTTTTCGAATGTGTATAGACTACAGACAACTAAACAAGGTAACCATAAAGAACAAGTATCCTCTTCCCCGCATTGATGACTTGTTCGATCAGTTACAAGGTGCTTGTGTCTTCTCTAAGATTGATTTGAGATCCGGTTATCATCAATTGAAAATACGGGCAACGGATGTGCCAAAGACTGCTTTTCGAACGAGGTATGGGCATTACAAATTTGTAGTGATGTCTTTTGGTCTAACGAATGCCCCTGCTGCGTTCATGAGCTTGATGAACGGGATTTTTAAGCCATATTTGGACCTCTTCGTGATCGTATTTATTGATGATATATTGGTATACTCAAAGAGCAAGAAGGAGCATGAAGAGCATTTGAGATTGGTATTGGAAATGTTAAGGGAGAAAAAGCTTTATGCCAAGTTCTCTAAGTGTGAGTTTTGGCTAGATGCAGTGTCCTTCTTGGGGCACGTGTTTTCTAAGGAAGGAGTGATGGTGGATCCTTCTAAGATTGAAACAATGAAGAATTGGGTAAGACCCACTAATGTGTCAGAAATAAGGAGCTTTGTTGGGTTAGCTAGCTACTACCGCCGATTTGTCAAGGGATTCTCTTCTATTGCTTCCTAATTGACGGACTTGACTAAGCAGAATGTTCCATTTGTAAGGTCGGATGAGTGTGAGGAAAGCTTTCAGAAGCTCAAGACTTTGTTGACTACCGCACCTATCCTTACCTTGCCAGTAGAGGGTAAGAACTTCATTGTTTATTGTGATGCATCCTATTCTGGTTTGGGTGCAGTACTAATGCAAGAGAAGAGTGTGATTGCGTATGCCTCAAGGCAACTAAAGGTGCATGAACGTAACTGTCCGACCCACGATTTGGAATTGGTGAATGCAGAATTAACCTTGACCAAAGAGGTCTTGAACGAAAAAAGTTTTGTTGTTGGAGGCAGAATATCCAGCCAAACACCAATCTGCCAAACAGTAATCTGCCCATGTGACACTATCTCTTGCATTTGTTATCTCTTCATCAACAAGTCGTGTGACAATATCTCTTGCATTTGTTATCTATTCATCAACAAGTCATAACTGTTGCATTTTAGACTATCAAACATGAGCAATATGTACACACTATGAATTCAAAGAAACATAAGAATATCTTATGTTTTACGAACTAATACAAGAAAGAAGACGTACACCTTACATTTCTCATATTCAATAACCATTCTTGCACTATCAAAACAAAGTCCACCTGCAGTTTCTTGATAGCCTATCCATCCTTGTTGAAATGCAACTCTATGATACAAATACAATTTTTGGATTGTAACAACTTTTATTCTTCTCCTAAAAAGTTGAAAGATATTATTATCAACAGAGAAAATATTATTTGAGCAAGTGTTGTGAGCAACCAATAGACCTGCTAAGGACACAAGTCCACAACAGTAAAAGTATATTACATATATCCCTAAACACAAAATTATTATATAATTAGTAAACAAAATTAACACCAACATAGTCTAGTGAATACAATATTCAATGGAAGAAGCTAGTCCAGATTCGAAAGTACCAAATCGGGGCAGATTTTTTGCTACGTTATTCATAATTGTACATATCAATTCCTTGTGAATAGGAGAAAGATTAGATAAATAGTTCTAGTACTCTTCAAATATATTTTTCTACTACTAGTTGAGTGCCTATCTTATTCACTAGGGATAGTACTTCCCCAGCCCTTCCCATCAATGGACTCTCTAGTGCATACATTCTAGTATTCAATGGAGAAATTCCAATCTCTATCTTTTAGGCTAAATGCACCAAAACATCGGAGTTCTCGATGGGAGCATGATACAAATTTGATGATAGAAGGCACAAAGATCATGAGATGAAGAAATCGTATCTGTGAGAAAAATACTCAAAAATGTGACATCTCTGACCATTAGCTAGTGGAGCCCCAATAATTTGTTGGTAACTGTCTCAACTTTCAAAAAATTAAGCAACGATCAACAAGAAAAGGCAAGTCATTCGGCAACAAAGAGCAACACATCGGTCATTTTTGATATATACTTGACATATAGGGATAAATTTTCTTGGTGTTAATGATGTTGAAACACAAACAATATTTTGTACAGGCTCTCATCCATTTTTATATCATAAGTATCATTTTTTTTCTCTGTAGTGTTTCAACTCACTCGCTATGTACGGGTGAATCAAAGTTGCGGCTTGTAGGTTGTATAGAAAAATTGAGGTGTTCATGATAGAAGTGTCTAGATTTTAAGTTAATTGTGTGATGATAACTTAAAATTTAGCTATAGTTCTTGAAATAAAAGGGATAAGGCACAGTACCCCCTAGAAAATAACCTATATCTTAGAAACACATCTTAACAAAACTAAGTTCCTATTACCCGTGAAATATATATGTAAACAACTTAAACAAGTAGAGATCCTATCTAAAAGAATAAAACAAGAGTGTACATATGTAAAAGTTAAAACCTAGCCTTCGGTTTGTGAAGTTGACAAGAATTCCTAGTGAAGACTGAAAAGGGATAAACCATCTCATATGCAAACTCTAGTGTGAAAATGTCACAACCCAAATATTGTTTTCATTTCTTCTCTTTCCCTTAAATAGTGCTTCCTTTCATTACTTCCCTTTTAGCTAATATGTTTTGACAATTGTAGGTGACTACTCCAGGGCCACATGGACCTATATGATGGTATCTAAGATAAATGTATTTGACTTTCTCAAGGCTTTCATTGACATGGTCCACATTCAGTTTCACATCTCTGTCTAGATTTTGAGTGATAATGCCTTGAAGTTAGGATCTAGCACCTCTGGTTCTCAGTTTTTTTTTTGGCGAATGGATCTTTCATCAATATTATTGTCCTTATACCCCTTAATCATATGAAGTCGTGGTGAGACTACTATTCACTTACTTTTATACTCTGTCTTACTTCTTTTATTCTTGGGTGATTGTGTCTTGTCAACAACTTATCATATAACCCCGTTTCCCATCACCTTGTTCAATAACAAAAGTTCCTTTGAGGTTTTATATGATAATTTCTCCTCATTTTACACATCTTGAGACTTTTGGTTGTCTAGCATATGCAACTCTTCCTGAAGTCCAAGAGAATAAAGTTGGTCCATGATATGTTCTTCCTAGGATAACCCTTTGCAAAGAAAGGTTACGAAGTGTATAATCTTCATTACAAAGTCTATTTTATAGAGATGTTCGTTTCCATGAAATCATCTTTCCTTTTTTCTATTCAATAACCCCCTCCCTCCACTGATTTTCCTCCCATTTATTTCTCTGCAGACTTCCCTTCCATCTGCCTCCCTATTCCACCAACTTCTCCTTCCCTCCCTCTATTGCAACCTTACCTTAGTTCCTCATATCCTGCCCGAACACGTGGTTCTTAACAGACCTCGCGTCACACCACACTATCTTATCCTAAAGTCTTATTAATATGCTCCTTGTTTAGTGTTCCTCTTACCCTTGCTCCTTATATATTTCCTTGCAGGCCTCCATAACTGAAGAACCTATGTTTGAGCCCTACACTTCTAGTCATGCAACCTCAATCACTGCTTTGCAATAGGCTATGAGCTCATTTTTTCTTCTTTGTTAGCCAATTTTACTTGGGAGATTGTTGAGCTTCCTCCTCGTAAAAATCCCATTGGTTGCAAATGGGTTTACAAGATCATATATAAGGTCGATTGTGTTGTTGAACAATTCAAAACTCAACTAGTTGTGCGGGGACACCCAAGTTGAAGGTGTTAATTTCTATGAAACTTTTTCTCCGGTAGTAAAAATGACCACTATAAAATCCATGGTTTTGTCGCTATCAGAAAATAGTTTGTTCCAGTTAGATGCTAACAATAATTTGAATGGTTAGCTTGATGAGGAGTTCTATGTGAAGCTTCCTCTTAGCTACTTTTTTCTGTCTCTACTACTTATCCTCCTCTCGTCTGCAAGATCCAAAAGTCTTTATATGGGTTTCGCCAAGCCACTCGAGAATGGTATTCAAAGCTACCCCAAGCACTTTCTTGTAGGGGTTACACTCATTCCTTGAATAACTACTCCTTCTTTACTAGAGTTTCTGGTGGGTTCATTGTTGTGGCAGTTGTATATAAAATATGACATAATTCTCACGGGCACTGACGTTGCCGAGATTTCTTCCTTGAAATAGGATCTGGAGTGTCAATTCAAGATAAAGCATCTGGGTGCTCTCAATTATTTTATGGACATTGAGGTCTATTTATATTGCTTTACCAAAGGAAGTTCATTCAGGATCTCGTTCACACTTTTAATTTTTCTTATGTCTCCCCTATAGCTTACCCTCACAAAATTAATGTCAAACTGTAGCTCCATAAAGGTGATATTTTGACCACGCCCGAGGAGTATGGCTCCCTAATTGTGAAGCTCAATTTTATTACAGACTTGGACCGACATCTTCTTCTGTTTAATACCTCAATACATTCATACGGTCCCTTTATGTTCGCATTTGACTATCGCATTGCATTTGTTATGTTATGTAAGAGGGACCCCTGATCATGGTATTTGTTTCAACTGCAACACTATTTCTTCTATCTCTGTCTTTTGACAATGATTGGGCTGCTTAATCTACATCATGTTGTTCTTTTTCTGGTTTTTATATGTTGTTGGGTTGGTGCCTCATTTCTTGGAAGTTTAAGAAACATCCCATCATGTCCTTTTCTTTTGCTAAGGCTGAATGTCGCTCTCATAGCAAAGCTTTTGTTGCGCTTACTTGGTTATCTCGCCTTTTGGATGATTTTGGCATCACATGATCTTCTATCCCGCTACATTGTGACAATCAGGCTGCTATTTACATTGCCCAGAATCCTGTTTTCTATGGGTGTAGCAAGTACATTGAGGTGGTCTGTCATTTTTTTCACGCCAAGATGACTAATGGTCTAATATGTCTCCTTCATAGTCCTACTACTTCTGAGTTGGTGGACATTTTCACCATGGTCTTACATGGTCCTGCTCATCATGTTTTTCTTGGGTACTATCACATCCTATCTCAAAGGTTTTCCAAATTACATTAATTCTGAATTTTATATTACTCACGGATACATTATTTTTTCGCTTAATATATCGCAAACAATAGATGCATGAGTTTTGTATCATATTCGTAGTTATCTATCAAATACATAACTATAAACCAAATTCATACGTTTGAAATAATTGAGGTTACGTGTCAGTAATAACATTTGTACCTAATGCATTGTACGCAAAAAAATGTAATGTATCTTATAGAAGTAGAGTGATGTATCTTAATGGTAAGGGAGAAAAGGAAAAAATGATTTTTGTAAGTAATTCAATTGGTAGAAATTATTAGAGATTATGTTATCTTAAGTCGTATAATTACGTAATTTACACATTTAAAAGTCTCTTCAAATATGGTCAAAATGGGTTCAATATGGGTATCCATTTGATCCATATAAGATCACTTATTTTCTCTTTCACTCAATAAAAAAATATTTAGAGGTAGGTTGGTGGAAGTTGGGGGTGGAGTGGGGATGGGGGCGGAGAATGCCCGGGAGGGAGAGGGTAAACTTTTTTTTGTGCAAAAGCTAATTTTTCTTTTTTTAAAAAATAGGGTATGTTGGTGGAAGGTGGGGAGGAGGCAGAGGGTTGCCAGGAGGCGGGGTAATTTTTAATTATTTTTTTTTTGAAAAACAGATGTTTTTTTTATTTTTGAAAAATAATTTTTTTTAGGGGTAGGTTGGTGAAAGGTGCAAGGGGGGGTGAGGTAATGTGGAAAGGGATACATTTATGTTTTTTTTTAAAAAAACAGATTTGGTTAAATTGGTTAGAACCATTTTGACCAAACCATATTTGACCATATTATATTTGAATGGATTAAGATCCAAACCATATTTTCTGAAAACATATTCAACCCATGCAAAACCAATCCACTTCGACCGTTTGCCACCCTTAATGCGCATAATTACTTATGTGGGGCAAGCCTAATACAAATAAATTAAGAGAAAATTATGCAGTTAAACAAAGTTATACTACTTAATTACTCATCACACATATAGTTTTTTATAATTATCAGTCGTGACTAACTTTATACATTATTTACATGGGTTGACCATGTTTGTATATGTATAATTCGCCAGAATATACAATTACATATGTATAACATACAATTATATAACCGATATACATACACAATTCACCTCTCTGCCCTCTACCGATCTCCTCTCCTCCCTCTCCCATTCTCTCTCGCCTCTCTCCTCTCTCTCCCAATCTCGCTGCCATATATACAAATACATATGTATAATGTACAATTATTTAACCAATATACATATACAATTTATCTCTCTCCCAATCCGTGCCCTCTCTCGCTCACCTCTCTCCTCTCTCTCTCCCCCAATCTAGCTCACTCTCTCCTTCCTCTACCAATCTCACTCGCCTCTCTCCTCCCTCTCCCAATCTCAGTTACCTCTCTCCTCCCTCTCAAATCTCGCTTGCTATATATACAAATATATTTGTATAATATACCGTTATCAAACCGATATACATATACAATTCATCTCTCTCCAACTATTTTCCCTCTCTCGCTTGCCTCTCTCCTCCCTGTAACATGTAGCTATAAATTGTAATTATCAAACTATAACTATGGAAGAGTAATTAGGCTATTTGTAAATTATAAATCACATAGCTTTAATACGAAATTACAATCTATCCCTAATAAGCTAATTACATTAATCTCTTAAATATTAAAAAAAATTGGATATAATAATTGAAGATCGAATACATTAAATATTGTCTCGGATACGTTAACATGTACCTCAGATACATTAAAAACTAGCTCAGATACATAATATATAGCTCAAATACTGGGTCGGATACATTAATATGCACATTAAGAAATAAGAAATTTTGGAGATATTTAAAAGTAATAGGGGATAATGGAAATAAGTTAAACAAAAGATGTTTATTTCTGTAAATCGTTCATTTAAAATAGCTTGAAGTCATATTTGACCAATTATAATATATGGTCAAAATGAGCTCATTTTATTAATATGGACTGAAATTGTCACCCTTATGGCCCATTTATGTCTATTACATTGTAATAGAGTAGAGAAAAGAAAATCTGAACAAATGTGGGTGCAACGGCTTTTACAATCTGAATTAGTTTAGGTTTAACATCCGTTCATGAAGCTTTTAGGGAAATATGGTAAGAAAACATGGTAATGCACCAATTATACCTAGTGTGGATTTGCAGTTAAAGAAAAATGTTTGATCGCATTTACGGGTAGAGTTGGGGATACTTTGAGTGAATTTAAACTTATAACTTGGAAGTAAAGAGTTACATTCATGTTCTAAATTCCCTAATAGTAGTTAATAGTATATTCAAAGCCTATAATATGCATCTTTTATTCTTTCGACTCAACTGCTTGCTGAAACAGCACAACTGCAAGAGTAACAAGGGAAGCATAAACAGAACTGGGCATCTTTTGAACCACCATTCCAACATGTGGAACTCCCTCTGTTGACCTCTTTGTTAGCACAGCGATAGTTGGTGCTACTGCCAACGTAATAAGTTGTCCTTGACTCACCATAATAAAAGTATCCTTTGTTAATTTCCTAATGAATTTCACAAATTCTTGACGATCTAGTTCTCCATCAGTATTGATATCACACTCCTGTACATGAAAACAAAATATTCAATAGGAGAAAATAATTTCAATTGATTAGATTCCCAAAGAAACATAAGAAGATAATTTTTCATATAACTACAATACCACTTCAAGTTCTCTCTGTATATATCGCAGAATCAAGATGAAATCTTTTGACAAACCAAACAAGAATCAGGAAACAAAATAAAGTTCCCCAAAAGGATACACATGAGCAAGCAGACCATGTTCACTTGATAATAAAAATGATGCTCCCTTGTTTGACATGGAGTTTAAGAAGTAAATTGAATGACTCACATTACCATAAGACAGCCTACTTTAAATGAAAACAGAGTGATTAGAATTAATGGTTTAGGCACAGCCACAGTGATTCAATCATTAATGCAATGAATGAAAATTAAAACATGAGGTAACTGAACAATGCACAAAGATTAATAGTGTAGCAGCGAATCAACTAATAGAAACATACCTGCATCAGGACTCTAACTTGATGTTTTGTAGGAGGATCAAAATGAGGACCCGGCAAACGTTTATTGATATCACTGGAAAGTGATTAGACGTTAGCACCATCTAAGTATACATACATACATACATACATATATATGCATATATATATATATATATATACGCGCGCGCACACACACACACTATATATATATATATATGCGCGCGCGCACACACACACACTATATATATACGACATCTGCAGCCACTCAAAGTTGTCCGCATAATTCATTTATACACCTCAACTAATCCTTGTGCCAATTGAACACTTTATTTGTTCAAAAGTCATTCCTATTAAACACAAAATGCTGACATGGCAAAAAACGTGTAATTCACTTTCTTTGAGAGCGTTAATTTATTAAAAATAATATTTTTCCTTTTTTTCTCTTAATTTATCCCCTAAGTTAATTTTTTAAAAAAATTATTAACAAAAAAGAAAAAGGATAGTTGTCTTCTTCCCTCTTTCTATCATATTATTCTTTCACCATTTTTATCTCTTTTTTTTACACACCACACCACACTCCCTCCACCTCTCTTTCTCTCACCCTCATTGTTCTTTCCTGCTTTCTTCTTTTTTCTTATATCGATTTTCATCTCAAATATCTCGAAAAAGTTTCATTTACAATGATAAAAAAAAATATGAATAGATTTATTTGGGCAAAAGTCTGTTATTTTTTTTTAATTCTAATAAATAATTTCTAATGTATAAAAGATGAAGACAATGAGTGAAAATTTTAATGCAATCGAAATGAAAGAGAATGCATATTTAGCTTGAATAGACAACAATGGTGTGTCATTGTAGCTTCATTGAAGAGAAGAAAGAGATGGAGCGACACTAACTCCATTGAAAATCAGAAATGGGTTTCAGAAGGAGGAGGAAGAAAGTGGGGAGGGTGGAGGCTTTAATTAAAAATAATTTTTTTTTAATTTTTAAAAATACTTTATGAGTCAATTAGCCACTTAAAGTTGTCCTCATATTTCACTTTAACACCTCAATTAAGGAATGTACCTATTGAACACTTAAACCTTAAAAAATTTGTACCTATTTGACACAAACTAACAATCAATTGAAAAATAAAAACGCGTGTATTTCAAACGCGAATTCATATTGATTTTACCAATAATATGATGACACGTGACATTACATTTAATTTTTTAAAACCTCTATATAATTAATTCATAAAGTATTTTAAAAAATTAAAAAAAAATTATTTTTAATTAAAGCCTCCACCCTCCCCACTTTCTTCCTCCTCCTTCAGAAATCCATTTCTGATTTTCCATGGAGTTGGTGTCGCTCCATCTCTTTCTTCTCTTCAATGGAGCTACAATGACACACCATTGTTGTCTATTCAAGTTAAATATGCATTCTCTTTCATTTCGATAGTATTATAATTTTCACTCGTTGTCTTCATCTTTTATACATTAGAAATTATTTATTAAAATTGAAAAAATATAACAGACTTTTGCCCAAAAAAATCTATTCATATTTTCTTTTATCATTGTAAATGAAACTTTTTCGAGATATTTGAGATGAAAATCGATATAAGAAAAAAAAAAGGAAAGCAGGAAAGAACAATGAGGGTGAGAGAAAGAGAGGTGGAGGGAGTGTGGTGTGCTATGTAAAAAAAAAGAGATAAAAATGGTGAAAGAATAATATGATAGAAAGAGCGAAGAAGACAACTATCCTTCTTCTTTTTTGTTAATTAATTTTTTTAAAAATTAACTTAGGGGATAAATTAAGAAAAAAAAAGAAAAAAATTATTTTTAATAAATTAACGTGCTCAAATAAAGTGAATTACACGTTTTTTGCCATGTCAGTATTTTGTGTCTAATAGGAATGACTTTTGAACAAATAAAGTGTTCAATTGACACAAGGATTAGTTGAGTTGTCTAAATGAATTATGCGGACAACTTTGAGTGGCTGCAGATGGCTTAAACCTATACATACATACATACATATATATATATATATATATATATATGTATATATATACATATGTGTGTGTATATATATATATACACACACACACACACATATATATACATATATATACATATATACACACACATCTATACATACATATATACATACATACATACATACATATATATATATATATATATATATATATATATATATATATATATATATATATCACATTCTTACTTGAAAACAAGTAGTACAGCAATATAAAGGTCTTCAAACTTGAGATTTTCTCTTCCTGAATCAATTCTGACACGATCAAAGACATTGTCTGTTATTTTGTGTATTTGTGTCTCTCTCCACTGCTTACCTGCATCAGGTGAATGTGGTGTTTTTCTATTTCAGTAACAGTGGCTGACTGTTGAGATGTGTGTATATATATATATATTCTTCACTGTTAACTTCAAATTTTCTGGTGTAAGTAAGGCTTAGAACAAGAAATAACTATTTGAGAATGCCAAGTATGATAGTTAGATAGTTATCGGAGAAAATGGTGCAAGTAGGAATCAGCCTCACATATATGTTAATGTTTAGGTGCCCAAAAGAAATGTCTCCAATTGATCCATTGAATGAAATCAAATGCATGAATATAAGTAATAAAACAAAAAGGAGGGCAACATGATCACATTAATTGATATATGTGGGAGTGGTAGTTTAAAAATATCCAGATTAATACAGTAAAGTTGTGTGATGCTTGATGACAGGATTCCTAATCTACTCTGACAATAAAAATAACTTATAAGAAGAGTTAGAGTCAGAAATCCACATCACAACTGCTATTGTAATTATGATGTCAGGGGTTGAAATTGAAGATATTAAAATGGGTTAAAATAGAAATCGGATAACTTTTTAGCTAAAAAAAACAATTCAAATTTAAAATAAGGGTGTCCCGAACATAGATATTAAGTATTGAAATTACTTTACACACTCTGTGTTATGTAATATTATTGAAAATAAAACGTAAAAATTCCTGAATTAGCTATTCTGATGCAAATCTCTGCTGAAACTAGAGTACTCCTCCCTCCTCTACAAAATAATACATTTCGAATTAATTATTATAACTACATTTTTTGAATTCCTAAATCCAACCCTAAAACATCAATTATTTACACAAGAAAACTCAAATCAAGAAATGGATCGAACAACGCATGGGAGGTTACCTTTGAATTTTTACAGAATCTGGCCCATCCTTCCAATTGCGGAGACTATTGCTCAACAAAATACTTATAACTCATCCACCCAACTCCACAAACACGTTTCCTTTTTGTAATACTCTTGAAATTGTTTTTATGAAAACATAAAGTTATTGGCTATAAATTTCCAAATACTATCACAAATTTATTATTTTTTATAATGAAATACTCAGAATGCATTATTTTCACATCATAACACAATATTTTTTTGAAAATTATTGTTATTATCAGGGAGCGGCTCAACGCAACTGGAGGTCTAAAGCCAACTAGAGGCCTAAATCTAAAAAAACTTCATATGCATTAATTTTTTTTTTAAAAACAAAAACTAGCATTTTTAAATGAAAATTATACTTATTATTTTTTAAAAAATGATTTATTCAATTTCTTTTTCAATTATTACCTATAGATAAGATTTTATCAATTCAATATTGAAAAACATTTCCTTATTCGAGCAATTATTATATGAATTGTTAATATAAAATTTGATTCAAGAAGTTGATAATTTTGTATACCCCACATTTTACTATGCTTGTTGTAATGCTTGAAAATCTAAAAAATAATATTCATTACAAAAATATAATAATACTAATAATAATAAAAATAATAACAACAACAGCGCATACCCACATGGTTCGATAAGGGTGCACGTGCAACCGTTAACTTCAAAAGGAAATCATATATATATATATATATATATATATATATATATATATATATATTAAGAAACTACCAAAAAGTAAAATATATGTAATAGTGCATCCTTAAATAAGATCTAGCCTTGGTTTTAAGCTTGTGATATCATTTACAAGGCTTAGGTTCAAACCTAGCTATTACCTCTTTCATTTTTTTAATTTTAAATTTAGCTTAGAGCTTATATGATGCATCAAAAGTCTTCAAAAGAGGGGTTCACTTCTGAACAATGATGGTAGTAACTAGTTAGTTTGTGATATAATTTTCTCACATTTTATAAACAATTTCTCATGAAAAATTTGCATTTTTAAGCCAGATGACCAAAGATAAAGTGACAAATAGATGATTTTTTTTATGTATAAAAGTTTGCAATGAATTTTAAAATATACTCAACTATTTGAATTGATTTGATACTATCCTTCATCCACCTCCTAGCCTCCTAATACTATTGACGTCAACCTTTTGGCTAAAAGATATATGATATCAACCATTTGACTCATATTTTACCTTATTTTTAATAACCATTTAAAGTAAAATCATTAAATATTTATTTATTAGGTTGCCTAATCTTATTGGTTTCAATTTATATCTTTCTCAAATAAATAATAAAAAAATCACGTATAATACATATTTTTGATCCGATATGCTTGAAAATAATTTTTAAGAAATTATTAATTTCTTGATATCTTCTATTAGCTTGTTATATAAATTAATAACCAATTTATTATAACTCAATTTATAATTGAGGACTCACCAAAATTTCGCGTCTGAATTAAAATAAGATTATTATTTTTCACCAAAATAAAAATTTCTATTAGTTATCCGATTTTGTTGTTCATTTTCTCTTTTTATTAATTTGTTAACCTTCTATTATTAATTAAGATATAGAGACTTAAACTTTGAAATGAATTAAAATGTTCATATTCTTTTAATTTATACTGTTATTATGGTGGGGTAGGGTGGGAATAGGTAAGAAGATTATTTTTATCCATTTATTTTGAATTCATGGTACATACAAAATAAAAAATGTTATTGAATTATTTTCTACTAAACTAATTATTTTTTATTTGTATGTCCTCGTTATTTTCCTACTTTTTTTCTCTTTTATTTTTTGTTGTAAAATTTACAAAAAATACCTTCATTGCGAACACGATAGTTTTTACTTCACCATGAATTCTTGTAGAAAATTCTCATGGCTTGAGGTATGTCGAAAGACATTGTCCTTAAGTATATTTCACCCGGTATGAGTGTATCCCTCATGATTCAGCAAGCTCTTCTAATATAAAACTAGGAGCTAGAAACTAACAAAGATTCAATTAAAAGAAAACCTAGCATAAGAATATATCAAAAGAAGAATTGTTTTGTTGTCTTCCCTCTTACTCACCATTAATAAAATTAGAGTTATATAGAAAATTAGTAACCTCTCAAATATGTGAATGGTTAAAATAATCAAAAATCATAAAAGACATTAAACACAATTAATGAATTGAAGGGCAATTCATTTCAGCAAACGAAACGTTTTGTAACAGCCATATTATGACAGAAAATAATGGCTAATTAATGGATGATAATAATGACAATAGAATATTATTTATGGAAAGAAATATTTAGGACATAAATAATAATCTCTTTCAAATATAATAGAATATAAAATAATTCATTTGAGATCAATAATATTTTTCCGACAATCCTCTACATATCTCAAAATGTTTATTAAGGAATATGATTAAATAAGAAGTTTTGCTGGGTTTTCACATGTGAGTCTAATGTATTGAATCTAATTTTCGTAGACTATGAACCGGACTTATATAAAACAAGATTTATACTTACAGAATAACTTGGTATATTTTAGAACTTCCATGAACCAATAATTTTTTTGTTAGTCCAGCGTTTTATTCTATCACATTGTACTCTCACAATCTTTGTTGGCACTGCGGTTTTGCGCTAAACAGTCATGCTCATGTCCTAGTATTCATGAGTGCTCTATAAATCTTTCACAATTTCATAGAAGCGGCATCACTTCACACTCATATAGGTCCAAACATCAAGCATATTTAGCAGAGCAATACACCACCTATAAAGGATTTGACTTGGATTAAGAGCCCTAATTCTGTCTCACTTGCTTTTAGATTATCACACTATATTCACACATCATAGGAGGGACATAACTTTATAATGTTTACTTGATCAACTAATGACTTGTTATTACTCATATGAACCAAATTTATGAGATCTCCAATCACATAGGTTGGGTTCCCATCATTATTGATCTTCTCATATGACTAAAGGTCTTACTCCCTGTCACAACCCAAAATGAGCCGCGAGTGGCACCCACACTTATCCTACTATGTGGGCGAACCAACCAATCTAAACCCCAACATTTCAAACATAATAAACAGAAAACAATGCGGAAGACTTAAAACTCATTAATATAACTAATAAATAACTTTTAAAGTTTATCAATTACTATCATTATCCCCAAAATCTGGAAGTCATCATCACAAGAACATCTATCCTCAGATTACTAAGTCTAAGAGTATCTAAGAAGCTAAAGTAACTAAACAGATAGTCCATGCCAGAACTTCAAGGCATCAAGACGTGAAGAAGAAGATCCAGTCCAAGCTAGAAACAATAGCTCACCCTGAAATATGACGTGATGAAGACTGGCTAGAGTTGCGGTTGAGTTGAAGACGACGGTACGTTTGCTGCACTCCATAATGAATCAAAAAGAAAACATACAAGTAGGGATCAGTACAAAACACGCGTACTGAGTAGATATCATCGGCCAACTCAAAATAGAAAGCAATATATATCAGATAATATCATAAAATCAACTACAATACTCAACAGGTAGCATCAACAAGTACAAGAATCATTGATAATAAAGCCAAGTACACCCATGAGGACACAAGCCTCCATACAATACTCATTTGGGAAATAGGTTCATTAAATTGAGTATATTAACATTGTTCTTAACAGTTACCTTATTCAGTTGTCTATAGTCAATGCACATCCGAAAACTTCCATCCTTCTTCTTCACAAACAAAACCGGAGATCCCCAAGGAGATACACTTAGTCTAATGAAGTCTTTGCTTAACAACTCTTGAAGTTGGGCCTTTAACTCTCTTAACTCAGCGGGAGCCATCCTATAAGGGGGTATGGAAATGGGGCGAGTACCCGACTCCAGATCAATGCAAAAGTCAATATCCCTATCCGGTGGCATACCAGGAAGGTCTGCAGGAAACACATCCATAAACTCACGAACTATCGAAACCGACTCAATTGAAGGTACTTGGGTAGTATCATCCTTGAGGTGTGCCAAGAAAGCTAAACAACCCTTACTAACCATTCTCTTAGCACGAAGAAACGAGATAATACGAGCTGGAGTGGAAGTGTAGTCACCCTCCCACACTAACGGATCCGTCCCAGGCTTGGCCAATGTCATAGTTTTGGCATTACAATCTAAGATTGCAAAGTTTGGAGAGAGCCAAGTCATACCCAGAATTACATCAAAATCAACCATTTCTAAGATAACCAAGTCTACCTGAGTATTGCTCCCCATAAAATTCACAAGACAAGACCTATACACCTTTTCAACTATCACAGACTAACCCACCGGAGTAGAAACACGAATAGGCATGTCAAGCAATTCACAATGTAAGTTAAGAATAGTAGCAAATGAGGAAGATACATATGAAAATGTGGATCCAGGATCAAATAATACAGAAGCCATGCAATCACAAACCAAAAGATTACCTGTGATGAGGAGCATCAGATGTCTCCGCTTCAGATCTCCCAGGGAAAGCATAACAATGGGACCTATCACCTATCTGTCCGTTGCCCCTACCATGTTGCACTGCAGAAGTTCCAGTTTGCCCGTCACCCTGTCCATTTTGATAACCACCATTACCTCGACCACCACGTCCTCCCGAATAACGACCTCTTCCATGACCACCTCTACCTCTGATTGTTGGGGGTCTGTAACTCAGTTTTGGACAATTTCTCCTAATATGTCCAGTCTCTCCACATCCATAACATTCTTTGGATTCAAGCATAGGTCTCTGTGAGAACGACGGAGTCTGGGGGTAACCTCCAAACTAACAGAAATGTTGACCGGTCTGCGGTGGACCCCCAGCTACAGCCTGTAGTGAAGACTGAATAGGTCGGGCTGGATAACCTCCTGAACTCTTTCCTCTAGAGTAAGAACCATTAAACTCACCTCCTTTATGAAACTTCTTAAATGTCGATGCCATGGTGCAGTCGTCTGGCTTCACTCCCTCCACTTCTATCACGAAATCTACCACCTCCTGAAAGGATTTTGCTGCAGCAACCACCTGTAAGGCTAAAATCCGCAAATCTGATCTCAACCCTTTCACGAAACGGTGAATCCGCACTTGTGGACTGAAGTAAAGCTGGGTGGCATACCTGGATAGTGCACGAAACTTAGCCTCATAAGCAGTAACCCACATCCTGCCTTGCTCAAGGCTCAGGAACTCATCTCTCCTCCTACCCTCAAAGTACGGGGTATATACTTCTCCATAAACAAGCTAGAGAATTATGCCCAAGTCATAGGTGCTGCCTGTGCTGGTTGACACTCAACATACGATCGCCACCACATTTTGGCATTTCCCTGAAACTGATAGGTTACAAACTCAACACCAAATAGTTCTACTATGCCCATCTTGTGTAGTAGCTCATTACAATCAACCAGAAAATCATAGGCATCCTCAGATTCAGCACCCTTGAAGACTGAAGGTTTCAATTTCAAGAACTTACTAAAAAGTTCATGCTGATCACTTGTCATTATAGGCCAAGTAGTCAACCGAGGAATCGTGCCTATTTCCAATGAGGCATCTATGCGGGGAGCCACAGCAGCTGCATGCTGTACTTCCAGAACCTGAGGTGCTGGTGCAGAAAACACTGGAGGTGTCAAGCCCTGATCTGATAACCCGCTAAGATAAGCAAGAACCTGGTTAATCATCTATGGGGTAGGTTGGGGTGGTAATTCTTCATTATGCACTTGCTCGTTCTCCCCTTCCTCACCCTCTCTTACTACTTCCTCAGTCGGTGGAGGAGTCACCGCCCTAGTACTAGATGGGCCAGGTGTTTGTCCTCTTCCTCTAGAGGACGTCCTCCCGCGACCTCTACCGCGGCCTCTTGCTACTGCTCCTCTTCGAGCTACAACCTCAGTGGCTGGTTCAGACGCATCTTGTCTTGCCGGTGTTGGTGTTGGCGCGGTTGTTGCTCTAGTTCTAACCATCTGCGAAATAGAGTGAAGATGTCAGATACCAATTTGTATCGCCTAGATACCAATTAGACCCAAGTAATAGCATGAAAGAAAGAAAGAATGAAGTTCTCCTAAAGTCTTGTAGCCTCTCAAAGAAAAGTAAAGGCGTCCCCCTACCGTTCCTCAAGACTCTACTAGACTTGTTCTTGTGTGATGAGACCAATGAACCTAATGCTCTGATACCAAGTTTGTTACGACCCAAAACGAGCCGCGAGTGGAACCCACACTTATCCTACTATGTGGGCGAACCAACCAATCTAAACCCCAACATTTAAAACATAATAAACAGAAAACAATGAGGAAGACTTAAAACTCATTAATATAACCAATAAATAACTTTTAAAGTTTATCAATTACTATCATTATCCCCAAAATCTGGAAGTCATCATCACAAGAACATCTATTCTCAAATTACTAAGTCTAAGAGTATCTAAGAAGCTAAAGGAACTAAACAGAAAGTCCATGCCAGAACTTCAAGGCATAAAGACGTGAAGAAGAAGATCAAGTCCAAGCTAGAAACAATAGCTCACCCTGAAATCTGACGTGATGAAGACTGGCTAGAGTTGTGGTTAAGTTGAAGACGACGTACGTTTGCTGCACTCCACAATGAATTAAAAAGAAAACATACAAGTAGGGGTCAGTACAAAACACGCGTACTGAGTAGATATCATCGGCCAACTCAAAATAGAAAGCAATATATATCAGATAATATCATAAAATCAGCTACAATACTCAATAGGTAGCAAAAACAAGTACAAGAATCATTCATAATAACGCCAAGTACACCCATGAGGACACAAGCCTTCATACCATACTCATTTGGGAATAGGTTCATTAAATTGAGTATATTAACATCGTTCAAGATTCATTCTTTTTACTATCTTAGTGTCGGAACGTGACACTCCGATCCCCTAATACTACGTGTCGGTTCGTGACACCCGATCCCCCTAATACTACGTGTCGATTCGTGACACCCTATCCCCCTAATACTACGTGTCGATTCGTGACACTCGATCCCCCTAATACTACGTGTCGATTCATGACACCCGATCCATTAATACTATGTGTCGGTTCGTGACACCCGATCTCCTAACCTCATTCTTTTAGTTCATCAAGCTTCCTTTTATACCAAGGCATCGTCATTAACAGAGAGGGTTTTAGGTTTAAGCTTCACAACCTTATCTTTCCAACCCATTACAATTACATAATCACATCATGCAAGCACACAATTAAGCATATAGCAGACCTTAAAATACTACCCAATACATATCATTCGCTATTAGGAGTTTACTATGAAATAGCATAAAAACCATAACCTACCTCCACCGAAGAATCATGATCAAGAAATCTACTTTTCCAATGCTTTGCTTTTCTCTTCGTTTCTCCCTCTGTCGTTCGTTCGTTCTCCCTCTTCTCTTTTTATGATTTTTCCTTATTCAAACTCTTTTTCTTTTACCCTATTTACCATATAATTAAATATAAAAGATGACCAAAGTAACCCACTAATTAATTCAAGGTTGTCTCCTTTAACCCCCAAGTAATTGAATTGTTAACATTAAACCACTAACTTTATAATTATAAGCAGGAATAGTCCAAAACGCCCCTTAAAACATTTAACAGAAATCCGACCCAGTCAGGGTTACGCAGCCTGTGACGGCCCGTCGTGCCTGTGACGGCCCGTCGTGCCTGCGACGGTCCGTCCTGCTGCTTCCGTCACAAAGTTCAGAGAGTTGATTTTATTTAAGACTCTGTGACGGTCCTTCGTGCCTATGACGGTCCGTCCTGCCATGTCGTCGCAAAGTTCAGAGATTTGTTCTCAGTACCAAATTTTTTAGAATCTAAGTGTTTTGGAACGAGACCCCCTCGACGGTCCGTCGTGCCTATGATGGTCCGTTGTGGGGTCCGTCGACTCAGACAGTTATTACCAGAAAATAAACTCTACTGCTCAAAACAACCAAACGGGTCGTTACATTCCCCTTGATGTTTCATTGGTCCGTGAATTGGTCACATTGTGTCTCAAACACATGTATCTAATTTGATTATATAAAAATTTGTTTCATTCCAATTAAAATGCATGCTTAGAGTTATCTTAACCACTTAGTTTCATCACCAATTAACTCTAATTAGTTATTTTTATATTAGTCACTCACATAAATGCTTCAACTTCTTTTACCCTTTTCTATCATATCTTTATCCTCTTTGTACAACAAAAATATTCAATTTATTTGGTACTATATTTAAGGTACCTTTCATGCACCACCAATGATTTCTTTCCAAAATAATGATTCAACAGCAATATAATTTTCAACAAGAACTTAGTAATATAATTCAAGCATAATTAATTACCACAAATGTCTATAGGACATTATATTAGGACACAACCAAAAACCTTAAATCCCTAAGGTCATAATACATTATTAACATGTAACCCCTACACATAAAAGATATTTCATAATAGAAGAACAACATTTTCATAATTCATACCATACCATTTTCTACTTTGTATATAACAAGTAAATTTATACATTATCATATACATCAAAACTGCATATAAGAGTAAAGACATAATGTAATCATTGAAATTGTCCTAGATTTTTAAAAAGACATTATAATTTTGTAATTGTCCTATTACCCCATTACACAATTATGAATCAGTATTATTATACAATTTTTTGATCAGCCCCAAATTTTAAGAAGCAAGTGTGTTCACACACCAATCAATACATGACACGTGTTAATTTTATTAAAACTGTATTTTTAAAAAAAGTTTTTCCTTTATTTTTTTCTTTATTTCTCTCTTACTTTTTGAATTTTAATTTTGATTTATTTTAAATTTCATTTCATCTTCCACATCTCTCCATTTTTTTTCTTCACCTCCAACCCCCCATGTCAAATTGAACCTCACTCCCATTTCTTTTCTTTTTCTTCTTCTTCTTAGGTAGAATTCTATTCATACTATTATTTAGACTTTACTAAATTATTGATAACAAATTTAATTATTTTTCAAAAAAATTGAAAATTTTGAAGTATAATTCACTACTCATTTTCATATAAATCCAAAATTAGAAATCATAATTTTAAATGAATAGATTAATTCCCCGATAATTGAAAGAACTTAATTGAAATTGGATAAAACAAAAATTATATGATGCTTCCTAATACTCTCATTAATTTATCTCATTTTCATATAACTTTAAAACTAGAAATGATAATTGAAAGAATCATAATTCTCCCAAATTTGAAAAAAAGTTTAATTGAAATTTGGATTAAAAAAGAACTAAATAATACCTACTAATCATCTTGAAATCTAATGTGCTTATCACATTGTTCGAATGTAATAAAATATTTACATATAGTTTTAGATTAAAGAGACTTAAACTAATAGTAGTAAAAAGGGGAGATAAAATTGTGATAAAAAGTGACATTTAAATTGAGGAGCTTCAAGAAAAATGAAAATGAATTTTTGAAGAAGAAGGAAGAAAAAAATAAAAAAATATATTTTATAGCAAAATACTTGCAAAAATAAGAGTATACTCATTTTTTTTTGTTCACACTCTTTATGAGAGTGCATAAATTCTCTATGCCAGGTGGACAATAAATGATATAATAATATCACTTCAGAATTGTTTAGGGGGTAATAGAACACTTGCTTAATTTAGGTGTCTTTTTAAAGATTCAAGACAACTTCAGCTGTCACTTTATGTCTTTTTTCGCATATTAATATCTTTCAATAAATATACAATCATATATCCAATTTATTTTTTTATAAATATAATTTGTCACCTCTAATCTTTTGAAAAGATTTTTTACTCTGGATTATGATAAAGACACATTCAAAAAAATGCTCATGACAATATTATTTCCTTGTACTTCCAAAAATTAGAAGATTTTTTCACAAATTGAATTCAATTTTTTCTCTTAAATTCACAAACATTAATCTAGCACAAATATTAAAATCATGTATCATCTCAAATAAATCAATACTTTCATATTTTTTCATTCTAAGAACTTCAAGTAGTTCTAGAATTACCAACATATATAATTTTTTCTTCTTCTCTAATTTGAGGGCACAAATAAATTTTATTCAACACCTAATTTTTCACTTTCACATTTTAGTCAAAAGATTCACTTAAGAAATGACCACAACAATTTATATCATCCGCTAAATTACATTTATTTTTACTTAACGGGATTATTCTGGATCATTTTTACACAGAGAGTACAAATTCATTTCACCACACACAAATTCAATAAAATATAAACATATAATATTATCATATACTTTATTATGTTGAACTCATAAAGATTTAGTCATTATAATAATGGTTTATTTCTCTTACCTCTTCAGTTCAAAATGAGCAATATCCAAGTGAGAAACATTAACCTTAACTAAGTGCGCATCTTTAGATCAACCAGAATTTTCACTTAAAATTTCACTAAACCTTTCTTTCAGTAAAAGAAAGTTGTTCACGTAGTTTAAGAGGAAATAAAATTTCTTACCCTCTTACGCTATGAATAGAAAAACATAACTTTTTCAGATCTTTTTCGTAAAAAAATGTCATGACTAAAAAATGGACATGATGACACTTGTCTATTACCATCAAGACAAGTCAACATCATCACAACAAAAACAAAAGAAATGTGAATATAAAGTAAGAACAAAACAAAGAAGGAAAACTTAATCATTTTAAACAATATCTGAAAATATGATTGTCACATGTACAATCTACTACGTTGCATAAAGTGTGAAATTTAACAAATAAATGCAAGTCTCAATTTTTATTTCTCAAATAGAACAAAACTTTAGGGAAAAAGAACAAGAGCGCTTGCTGGAATAACAAACAACTAACTCTCAAGTCCTTCAAAGAGCCTCATAAAGTGAGAAGAAGAGAGAAATCACACTAAATAAGATCATTGCAAAAAAATAAATTTACAGAACTTTCCAAGAACGACTGACTGAATCATTACAAAAAAAATATAAATCTCTTCGAACAACAAAACTAAAAAAGTTTTAAAAAAGACAACACTATTTCTCATACATTAATTTGGTAATTCGCAATATCATTTTATCAAAGTGATTTACATTCGATTGGGTCGATCCACAATTAATTTTAAATCACATCGGCTGACTCATGTAAATGGGTCGGTCTAGGCTAGGGGTTGTGTCAGACCTATTTTTGCGTGGTTCAAATTTGTCAACTAATGACCTAGAATCGATAATGTCATGTCAATGATTTAAATGGGTACCCAGATTGAGCCGGTGCAATGTTTATATAAGTTATATTTTTATTTAAGATGTTATATATTTTTGGCTTATATCATATACGACCCCTTGAAGTTGTACGCATAATTCACTTAGACATTTTATTTTGAATTTGTTCCAATTGAACACCTTCATTAAGTTTTAAAAAATACCTATTGAACATTTTGTGACAATCAACTAAAAGTAGCGAGTGTGTGTCATACACTTGCCAATGATGTGGCATAATAACAAATAAAAAAAGGACATGTGACATTTCACCCATAATAATAAATAAAAAATAAAATAAAAAGAAAAATAATAGAAAACTATGTTTGTGACAAAAGAAAAAAAACTTTTTCCCCACATTTTTTCTTTGTCAGATCACTCCACTCAACCCACCCACCATATGTTCCATTCTTTCGCGTTCTTAATTGAAAAACTAAGAGAGTCGTCGCGACTAAAATCAACGATAATTATTTTTATTACACCTTTTTCCCTCTCAACGGAGTCTTTTTTTCACTCATACACCTGCCTTTCTCGTTTATTCTTATCCATCAACATTGCATTTGCCATTTCTCTCAATCTCACTTTTTTTTCAACCATCAATTCAGATTCTCATATTATTATTTTTTTCTTCTATGTTGTGAGATTTTTAGGATTTAAATTTTTTAACAATTTGAAAGAAAATAATTTCAAATTCATTATTAGTCTTGACGGAAAAAATGGATTTTTTGTGAAATTATTTTTGACGCATTTATTTTATATTTTGATAATATTTATAATGGTGGAATGTCGCTAGTAAAAATAATAATCAAGGCGTGTAGTAAAAATAATAATCAAGGCGTGGCAGGGCGGGGGGGTCTTTTCAAAGAAATTTAATCGGTAAATTTGTTAAATAATATGACATTGAAAAATTTAATTGAGGATGACAAAACGTGTAATTTAACTAGAAAATTAAGTTTAGAAAATTCAATTTTTCATTTAAAAAGAACATGGAAAAATAAGTAGTGGGCAAGTGAAATTTGAGATGAAGAGAAGAAGATTAGATGTAAACGGGTATTAGGTGTGATTTTTTTCTTTTTACCAGTAAGAACTTTGTTTTTCATTATTTATTTATTTTTTTAGTTTTTTAGTTAATATACACAGATGCGAAAAGAGTAAAAAATCATGTAAGAAAACACTAAAAAATGAAATAGGAACTTATTCACGCGCTCAACAACAGTGATATACACTTATTTTGCCACATAAGCTCTTTGTGTTTAATAGGTATATGGTTTGAACAATTTAAATGTTCAATAAGTACAAATCTTAATTGAGGCGTCTAAGTGCATTATGCAGACAACTTTAAGGGGTTGTCTATGACTTAAGGATATATTTTTTAGGCTAAATACATAAAATTCACACTAAACTTGGCAGCAAAACTTGCTTTAGTGCTTTAACTTTAAGGATAATTATTTTCCCGCTTAATCTTTTTGCAAGTGAATTACATAGCACCTTACATATACAATAAAAGTTTCATATACATGGGTGAAGTGCACGCACTCCGCCTAAGTGACACCTTAGTGCCACACCGATGACATGTCAGATAATTAATTTATTATTTTTTTAACTTTTCCACATCTTTTAAAAAAATTATTTTCACTCTTCACCCACCTTTATCATTATTTCATTTGGGTCAATTTCTTAAGATCCAAATTTTCGTATAGATTGATACATTTTATTTTTGTAAAAATGCATAAGTACCCCCTTAACCTATTCCTGAAATCTCAGAGACACACTTATACTATACTAAGGTCCTCTTACCCCCAGTTATTTTATAAATAATTTTCTACCCCTTTTCGTCGTACGTGGCTCTAGATTGAAAAAAAGTCAACACACGCTGGGCCCACAAAATAGTATCACATAGGACGAAAAAGGGTAGAAATGTTTTTATAAAATAAGTTTAGGGGGTAATAGGACCTTTAGTATAGTATAAGTGTGTCTTTGAGGTTTCGGGCATAAGTTGAGGGGATACTTGTACATTATCCTTTTATTTTTCATTGCTTTGTAATTATTTACTATTACTTCTCAATACTTATATCAGTCACCATACTTTTTTTTCCTCCAACTTAATCAAAATATCAATTCATTTAAAAAATGACGATTTTAAATTTATGGAAATTTGATATGCTAATTTTTTAGATTTGTTGTTGTTGGATATGTAGCAAGAATTGATGGGAAATAGAGGGAAGGAGAGGAATTTGAAAAGTTTAAAATTTGAAAGATTGGGAACTTGAAAAGTCCTCTAATGCTTTAATGAAAAAAGGCAATAGTCCCTCATCGCTAATGGAAATGAAAATAGGAGAGTTTAAATAAATAAACACTCCTATTAATTGTTAAAAGGGTTGGAAAGAGGGACCCCCTCGCGCCGTCGTCGTCGTCGCTCGCTTCGTCTTCGGCTACGGCTACGGCTACGGCTTTGGCTTTAGCAAATGATCGTAATGACCATTTTTGATCGTTTTGAGCACTAGAACTTTTTATGTTAGAAAATACTTTCCGATAGATTTAAATGAGTATTTTGGACTATTCATAATTATAATTATGAAATTAGTGGTGTAATTTTAATAATTTATTTAGTTTGTGATTAAAGAAAATAACATTAAAATTTATAGTGGATCACTTTCACATTTTTTTATAATTAGTCATAATAATAATAACAAGGGTTTCTATCTTGAGTCATAAACTCAAAGAGAACTCTAGCGGCGACAACACGATAAGCGGAGAGGCAGACGAGTTCTTCAGGTGAACAACTTATTTAGTATTAAAAGATTGAGATTATCTGAAATTGAATAATTGATGTTATTGGTTTGAAAATTAAAAGAAGAGTTAAGTTGCAACTTAGTATGGTCTTCATCACGTGAACTTGCAGGGAAAAATAGGAAATTAAAAAGAAAATGTAATCATTGGCAAGACAAGGATATTATGCATATTTTGATTGGGTTTCGTGTAGTCTGTGTTACACATATTCTTATTTTGTGGAATAATTATTATGAACATAAATTGAAGGCGGGAATTACTTTACGATTAGCGTTTAGTTTAACTTTTGGGTTAAGTTTAATGGGTAGTGTGAGATAATTATTTCAAGGATTATGATGTTGTCACAAGGTATTGAATTTAATTATTAATCAATGATTACAAATGAATTGGCGGCTTCAATTGGACAGTGATGTTTGGAAGTAGTATATAGGAATGCATGGTAAGTATATCGAACGAGGTGTTGAAATGGTTATCATTTTTGTGAGTTGTTCATAGTTTGTAGTCGTGAGTTCTTTTTCAGATATAGTTATTTATTTTAGTAATATATTATGATTGAATTTTTATATATTCAGATAGATAATTAAATATTACATATATTATATTACATGAATAGTATAGATTATGTCATTTCAAGGTAACTCGATATTTTTCAATTTGTATAAGTGAAGAATAGCTAATATTGCCACGATGATAGGCAACTATGATAGATGATTGGAGGAATAAAAATAATATTAGTATGGATGATCATGTTATTGTACGTAACTTGATGATCATTTTGGTTCTTATATTATTTTATTGTTATAGCTGCTCCAAGGAATAAAGTAATATATATATATATATATATATATATATATATATATATATATAAATTGAATCTATGAAATTAGACATGTTAAACTCTAGGTTTTAGGCTATAGGATGACATATTATTATGTATTGAGTTGGAAATTAATGATGTTTGAATTACTATCGTTATTTAATTATAAATTGATTTGATTACACTGGCATATGATAAAGAAAATGTCTAGCGTAGCACTGTAGGTCAATGACTTCTTTTGATTAACTTGTGCAGTGATGATAACTGCAATGGAACGTGTTCCGTTAATTTGTCGGATAGTAATGACTTAATTATAGACTTGAAATTTAAGAAATATAGGATTTTCCCTCTTAATTGAGATCACGGTTGAGACTTGGTTATAGGATTGAACGTGTTTACTTATGAATTATGCATAATTATAGATTTGAAACGTTCGGAGGCATTAAGGAAAAGGAAGACATTGGAGAAGTAGCTTGCCTAAAGTCAGTTCTTCGGTGGAGGTAGGTTATGGTTTATTTCTATTTGATAGATAAACTCTAAATAGCGATTCATATGTATTGAGTGATATTATAAAGTCTCCTATGTACTTGATTGTATGGTTGTATATTTGATTGTGTGGTTTGTGGTTGGACTAAAATTATGAGAGTGTTGAATTTCTAATCTTGAACCCTCTCTATTAAAATGACGCCTTGAATAAAGAAGGCTTGCTGAAATAAAATAATGAGATTATTAGATCGGAGTGTCACGTTTCGACACAGTATTATTGGATTGGAGTGTCACGTTCCGACACGATATTATGGGATCAGAGTATTACGTTCCGACACAATAATATTAAAGGCAAGGAATCTTGAAGTAACTTAATTTACTTAATCTCAAGGAACCTATTTTCCAAATGAGTATGGTATGGAGGCATGAGTCCTCCTACGTGTGCTTGATGTTGTGTTTGATGGTGTACCTAGTATGGTGTTGTTGTTGTCAGTGGTTCATGTGTTTGTTGATTGCCACATGTTAAGTATTGTAGTTGATTTTATATTATTATTCATTATATATTGATTTCTATTTTGAGTTCAGCGATGATACCTACTCAGTACGTGTTCCTTGTACTGACCCCTACTTGTATTTTCTTTTTTATTCTTTTGTGGAGTGCATCAAGTGTACCATCGACTTCGACTCGTCCTCTGCTCTAGTTAGTCTCCAACACATCAGAGTTTAGGGTGCGCTATTATTTCTAGCTCGTGCTGGATTCTCTCATTCACGTCTTGATGTCCTTGAATTTTTGACATGGGCCATATTTTTACTTATTTTGATTTTTTAAATACTCCTAGACTTGGTAGTTTGAGGATAAATGTTCTTGATGTGATGACTTCCAGATTTTGGGGATAATAAGTGTTAAACTTTAGAAGCATTTAATTGGTTACATTAATAAGTTTTGGATCTTCTGCATTATTTTTGGTTATTAATAGTTGAACTATTGTTAAATGTTGGGGTTTAAATTTGTTGGTTCGCTCACCTAGTGGGTTAAGTGTGGGTGCCACTCATGACTCGTTTTGGGTGGTGACAATGATCGAGAGATAATTATTTGGACAAATTTATTTAATTAATTTAATGACCAAAAATTATTTTCAATTAATTAGTTGATAACAGAAGTTAACCGAAATGTTTTCAACTTTTTAGTTAACCTGACCCGACTCGGATCCGCTCGCGTGACCCATTTTAAATTCCGTTATATTTAAAAATTTCCGCCATGACTGTTCTGAAAGGTTGCAACTTTCAGGAACAATCAATAACATTTGAAAGTTTGCAACCTTTCATTAATGGTCGTGTCAATTCTGAAAGGGTTGCAACCTTTCTAAATATATTCTTGTCTCCTATAAATACCATTCAGTCTTCAGAATATTTCCCTACGAATTTTCTGATCTTCCTTCTTATTAAAAACACATATTTCTTCGTGTACTTTCCTGTTGTGGATTGATTCGCTGACAGTAGAGTTTTTGGTATCTACACTCTACTGATTAAGATCATTTTACCCTGGGAGGTTATATTCAAAATCAAACCTCGGATTCTAGAGGGGAATAATTTCCTTAAGGGGACACTGTGAATTCAGTGGACTTGATTTTCTTCCTAAATTATCAAAAAGAGTATTCCAGATTCTTGTAAGTTTTACAGATTCAATTATTTTTTACAAATAAATTTCTGTTCATCTTATTTACTGGTTCTACAAATCTCAGTTACTTCGTGTTTCTGACTGCTTTATTACAACCAATAATTTCTGATTTTCATAACATAGATTGGCAACAATCTTAAGGAAATAAGTTAAATCTGTGTTTTTGGTGGAGACAAAAATCGTTATGATTTTATACTTCTTTAAGTCTGCAATTATAATTTATTGCTTACTTATATTGTATCAATTTTGTTTATCAAAAATGGAAAACACTGGGGTTACAGTGGCTGTTGCTGCACCAACCCGAACTCTTGTACCACAAGCAAAGAAACCGGGTAAATTCACAGGTGTGAATTTCAAAGGATGGCAGCAACGATTATTTTTCTGGATTACCACTTTTGGTCTGTAGAAATTTACAAGTGAAGATACTCTAGTTCCTGCTGATGATATGCCAGACAGGGAAAAATTTATGATTGTTGAAGCATGGAAACAGCCAGACTTCCTATGTAGAGGTTACATTTTGAGTGCTTTAGAGGATGACTTATATAATGTCTATAGTGCAATAACAACTTCAAAAGAGTTGTGGAATTCACTTGAGAAGAAATATAAGACAGAAGATGCATGCTTGAAAAAGTTTGTGGTCGCAAAGTTTTTAGACTATAAAATGGTCGATAGTAAAACTGTTGGATCACAAGTGCAGGAACTTCAACTTATTCTCTATGACCTGATTGCTGAAGATATGGTAGTAAATGAAGCTTTTCAAGTGGCTGCAATGATCGAGAAGTTGCTTCCTTCGTGGAATGATTTCAAGAATTATCTAAAGCATAAATTTGCAGGCACATCACCAGGAAATTCTACAGAAAACTACTCCGCAGTAGCCACTAACGGATACAACGATGAACCGTCGCGTGTGAAACGGACCGTCGTATGCACCATCACACTAGGTACGTATTTCTGTCATTTTTGAAACTAGGGCACACACGACGGACACCACTACGGGGCATCGCATCTGCGACGGACCGTCGTCGGGGTACCGTCGCGCGATTAATGAAATTAACTCGACCCGACCCGGCTGGACCCCTTTTCAAATTTTAACCGTTTATACTCCCCATCCCTCCAAATTCCACCCCGTTACTTCCACTTCCTCTCATCTCCCCTCTCTTTCCACTTCCACACTTACCCCACTTCCACAATCTCCCCAACTTTATTATTATCAGTTACTTGTCGGTGCTGCTGTTTTTGGTATCTACCTTGCCACCTAAATCATTCCACACTTGTGTTTTCTCCATTTCCAAGGTATGTGTCTCTAAATGATTGAATTTGCCATGATAATAACCCCATACATAGGTGATTTCACATTAATAGTTTCTTAGGTAGTTGGGATAGACACATAGAGGTCCACAACACTACACGACCATATGTGTTCATTGCGGTTGCTTAGGGTACCTACAGTTCTGTCTCTAATATTCAGAACGAGACCCCGATGATGGTCCGTCGTATTCACGATGGACCTTCGTAGGGTCCGTCGCATAAGCCCTAGCACCCTCCCCAACGACATACACTTACGACGGACCGTCATACCCACGACGGTCCATCCTGCATGACCGTCATTATAGTCAGAGACCCCAATGATAATGGTCTCCAAACATTTTCCAAGTGTCCAATGATGGCCACTTACGACGGACCGTAACACCCACGACGGTCCGTCCTGCACGACCGTCATGATAGTCAGAGAACCTTCTTCATGAGGTTCTCGCATCATTTTCTAAGTGTCCAACGACGGACCCTTACGACGGACCGTCATACCCACGACGGTCCGTCCTGCTTAACCGTCATGATGGTCAACGACCCCTCCTTCAGGGTTCCTTATATATACATATACCAAGTATAACACGACAAACCTCATGACGGTCCGTCATAGTCACGACGAGCCGTCATAGGTCCCGTCGTGTGGTACAGTTTCAATATTACTAACACATTTTTTTTTAAAGTTTCATGTCATATGATCTTGCCTGATTTGATTGCGACTACTCATACTAACATTGCCCCTTTACAGGTACTATCGACTATGGCACCCAAGCATGACCGCACTTATGCACGCGGGCGATCTAAGTCTGTCGCCCCATCTGCACGCTTGATCATCAGGTCTGATGATGAGCGTGACCCTGAATACATGCCCCCAGGCACCTCCGCTCCTTCCCGTGCTACACGTGCCCCAGAGCCACACCCAAGACGGTGGCGTCCGGCGTAGTCACTGCCTCCCAATCTGATGAGGAGCGCATACTGACCGGCACACCCTCTGGGTCGGCCACAAACGAGGAAGGAGCGTCTGGCTCCTTGGGAGCTTCCTGGTCCGAGGAAGCTTGAGGATCTGCTGAGGTTCCCGCACCCGCCACTGCTGCAGCGTCGGCCTCGTCTGATGAGGCTGACAGTTCAGACTCCACATCCGGCGCACCAGCCCCGGTCCCCACCCCAGCCTCTGACCAGCCAAACCGATGGTGCGTTGAAGGCCAGTTTCAGGTTTACTCCGACGCGAAGTTCTTGACCGATAAAGGAGTAATGACTCGAACACTCACCCTGGAGCGGCGGGTACTTACAGGGAGTCTCCCCTCGATGACGGAGATCCACAACATATTCACCAGGCATCGCCTAGAGTGGACAGCCCGTCCCTTGGGACGATACAGTGAGGAGATGGTCCGAGAGTTCTACGCGTCCTACGTAGCGACTCTCTGATCACAGATCGATAGGCAGGCTGCTCCCGCGAAACAGGCCCCATTGGAGCAGGTTCTAGTTCGGGGCGTGCAGGTTGACATTTCCCTGCCCGCCATCCGTCGGTTCCTATACGGCGAGAGTGTAGATGCTACTCGGACCCCCATCACTGCCGATTTTGACAACCGCTGGCAGGTAGTGAAGGATGGACAGTTCCTGGGAGAGCCTGCACTGAGGGAGACCACCAAGCGGTGGATGGCCCTACACTTATCAGTCGACGGAGAGGGTGCAGATTGGGTCACCGAGCCGAAGGGGGCCATCAAGAAGGCCAACCTCACGTTCGTTGACAAGTTCTTGTGGCTGCTCGTGCGTCACTGCCTTTCCCCCACAGGTGCTGATAACATAGTCACCTGAAATCGAGCAGTGCTGATGGCGGCGATGATAGCCGGCTTCGAGGTGGACTACGCATGGCTTCTCCAGGCAGTCATGCACGAGAGGGCATTCAAGGTCACCACCACCTACCCCTTTCCGTGCATGATCTTTGCCCTTTGCAGGTCTGCAGGTGTGCCCATATGGCACATAGATCAGTTGAGGACCCCGCCGGGTACCGTTGACGTCGGCCTCATCAGAGACGAGGCCAATGAGTTGGCCCCACGTTGAGGGCCCCGTCCAGAGCTGCCACCACTATCTGATGACCTTGCGGATACGGTGGCCCAGGCTCACACAGCTATACAGGCATCCACGGACACTACCCCGGTCGAGTCTATCCCGGGTAGCAGCACAGCCCCTCTACCGACACCGGCCCCGCTTGCCCGAGTCCAAAAACTGGAGGCACAAATGGCCACTCTTCTGCATCATATCCAGCCGTAGATGCAGAACTCTATTGCTGAGTCTGAGGCGCGTATGGAGAGGCAGATGCAGCGGAAGATTGCTGAGGTTAACCAGCGCCTTGATGCCTTTGAATTGAGAGTATTAGCTCAACCAGCCCCTTCGGTAGATGTGTCGACTCTCTAGGCTGCAGTCGCCAGTCTTCGTGCAGACATCGACACGATCCTAGCAATAAGAGTGTCAGAGTCTGTCGAGCCTGCTGAAGATACTGCAATGGCGGCTCTGTTTTCTACTCCAGACGTTCCCCCATCTTCCCCGAGAGAGAGTGCCAAGAGGCGGAGTGGTCGATCAGAGGATGAGGCGCGAGCAAGAAAGAAGGAGCGCCGAGAGATGGAGGCTGCGAGGAGAGCCTCACTTGCTGAGGCGGAGGCACACCAGATCAGAGCATCACAGATAGCGGCTGGGGCGTCTAGCTCCCGCACTGTAGAGACAGCAGGAGGCACTACTGCGGGTGCAATTGTTACTGAGGACATCACTGAGGGTGTCTAGATTGCAGAGGATGTGGGTTCTGGGAAACTAGACCTACCAGCTTGTTGATCGACGGCGCTATGCGCCACAGGTTTGCTTCACTTACCCCTCTAATCTTTAGATTTTTTTTATGCATTGGGGACAATTGCATGCTTTTTTGTTGGGGTGGGGTAAATGGAAAGTGAGTGTTAGGGTGAAGTCTTAGTAGCCCAACTCACTATCCTCTTTTGGGGTTTTCTTGCCTGTGTTCTTTTTCCCCAAAAGACTGATTACTTTTTCTGTCGAACCGGCACGTTATATCTTTTGTACATAGTTTAACTCTGAAGCATGATGGTTGAAATGATATCCCGATAAAACTGGAAAAGGTTGCATGAAAAGGCGTAGTAACTGATAATTGTGTGGATCTAAACATGAAATAGTGTTACACCATTGCACTACCCTAAACCTTCAAGTCGAACTAGGTGTCTGATAATCTGGTATAGTGATGAGATGTCAAGTGAGTGTGAGGAAAGTTGAATAGTCCACTACTGATACTGAGCTAGAACTTGCCTGGTTAGTCCTGCTAAAAGTAAGCTGTAACATACAATTAGGAAATGATCATAGGCCCTTATTCAATATAGCCCATTTCTAGCCTAAATAAAAGAAACCAAATGAAAGTTATCCTTCGTTGATTCAAATAATTTGAGCTTAAAATTAGACCTTTCTTTTTCACCCCAACTGATCTTTTCTGGGAACAATATGTTGGCCCGGGTCTCTCCTTGGACGTGTGCACCTCAGCTTATGCCAAAAGCATAAGTTGAGGGTGGCTAATGTATAAACAACCTTCGTTATGGCCCTGACCCGATTTTGGGTATTGTGTACCTTGACTCATGGCAAAGCCATGAGTTGAGGGTGGCTTTTTTGAGGAATGCTCTGGAAAGTGGGGTTGAAAGAACAAAGAGAGAGAAAGAACAAAAGTAAAGTGACTCAAGAACTCGTTGAAAAAATATATATATATATATTCAAGAATTACAAACAAGAAAAGAAAAGAGTCACTTACACAAATGAAGAAAGAAGGGAAACAGCAAGGTGAAAGAATAGGAGAAACTGGGCGAGATAAAGTGATATAGAGCGGAAGTTTTAGCCGATATGTCAAGGAGGGCAAATAGTTACTAAAGTATACCTAAATATACCCTACCTGACTCTGAGTCTACGTTACAAGCTAAAAAAGTCCTATCGTGATCCTAAGGGTTGTATAGCGAACTTAAGGCAGTGAAAATAAGGGCAACCTTATGGCAATAGGTATGAATGAGTGTGACTTTGTTCTGAGAGGGAGTGTTGAAATGTAATCCTTATACTCAAACTGAAATCATTGTGTGAAAAAATGAGGATTTTGTTCTAAAGTGAGGACACTAGTTGCAATACCGGAATTATTAGCACCTCGGTGAGAAATTGAAGAGGATAGGTGTTAGTGCATGGTGAGTCTGTGTCATGTTCGAATCCCACAAAAGTCAAGCCTAATAGTGATAGCATGCATAGATTTGATGGGATTAGTCGGGATTGATAGCCAAATGATTGCAAAGGATAAAACATGGATACTATTGTACAAAGATTGTGTAGTAAGTCATAGTGCGTCGCTTGAGGGCAAACAACGAATTTAAGTTGAGGGTGTTGATATACCGTGGTTTCACGGTATAATTAATACTTTTTCCTTAAGTTTAGTGTGTCCGAAAGCCCTTTTTGTGCTAATTTTGATATAAGTTTTTCTTTGTTTTGCAGGAAATCTGTCTAAAGCTGAATGCGGAGATTTTGAGCGAAAAATGCAGAAGAGACCACCTACGGAGCTTATGACGGTCCGTCGTGCTTGTGAAGGTCCGTAGGTGGCAGCGTAGAGAAGCTGCTGAAGGAAGATGGGGAAGTCTGACCAAGTGTGGGATTACGAAGTTTGTGACGATCCGTCATGGATATGACGGTCCGTCCTGCAGGTTCGTCGCGAAGATCAGAGAAGTGATCCCAGTACCCAAATTCCAAAAGTTAAAGTATTTCGTAACGAAGACCCTCGACGAACCGTCGTGCCTGTGACGGTCCGTCACACTTGCCGTCGAGGGGAATGAAGAAAGCAGCAGAAGAATTGCACCCAAGTATGGGGCGACGGAGCCCACGACGGTCCGTCATGACCACGACGTTCCGTCGCGTGGTCCGTCGACCCAGCCGCGTTTTGGCAGATTTCCAGTAATTAGAATCCTTGTTTAATTAGGTTTTTATTTTTTTATAAATAGTTCGAAAAACCTCGTTTTTGAGGTTAGACTCTGGGAGATTAAACATCGTATTATTAGACTTTGTTTTTCTAAGCTTTTGATTGATGGAGATTCTTACAAGCAACTCTTGTTGATTAATCAAGCAAATTTTCAGACTTTATTCTTTCTCATTAAAGTAAGTACATGAATTCTTGTTTAATATATTTGAATATTGTGTTTATGGCTATGAGGAACTAAACTCTATAACTAGGGTTGTGGGAACCATAGGCAAATAATGAGATAAACCCTAGCTAAAATAACAATTCTAGAATAGTGTAGCGGCAGTATTTATTGCCCCAAAAACTTTAGCTGTATTTATTCTATTGCCATTGCATCTAGTGTCACTAAAGAATTTAGTGACATTTATTTAGAATGCCGATAAAGACCTAAAATATTGCTGCTAAAAGTATATGCTTTTAGCGATATTTATTTAGCGGCAATAAACTATTGCCAATAAAGCTTTCCATATTTATAATTTATAATTGCCAACCTATTGTAGTGAAAATTATTATGAAATTTCTAATTGACCATGAATTCAACTAATTCATATGTATATGTAGAAAAATCAATACAAAAATAATAATTAAAAAATTATCAAAACTTAAACCACATCATTCATTTAAAAGAAAGAACAATTAAACTTAATACATCCAGTTTCTCGTCTTTTAATGGTAAAAAAAAGATGAATTACATATAAGATTGCGTTCAAGTTATCAAAACAAATAATAAGAATGCATTCAACAGTGAAAAAAATAAGAAAAACAGGCTAGTGAAAGTATGGCCAGCTTGGATCACGTTCATAGGTAATATCGGGAGGATCTTTAGTAGAGCCAACTTATATTGATAACCATGGAGAAGCTTGTTGCGCTGCCAGAAATAAAAGAAGAAAAAAAGCCTATCAAAACAATCAAATTAAAAATTTACTAAAATAAACAATATGAACAAAATACAGCGATTATGAATTGAAAAGTTCTAAAGAGCAATGAGAGAAGTCTTGTACATTTTAAAGTAGTTGTACATTGAAAAGTTCAGATGATGTAGCAATTTCCAACGCACTAAAATGTGACATACCAAAGGCAACAGCTTTAAAATTCAATATAACGAGGAAATAAATTTAGAGAAAGACAAACCTGACATAATTTCAATGTTCTTCCTCCTAGAAACATGTCCTATAACATACGTAAAATATGTGCAGAAACCATACAACTATCACATGTATTCATGAAAGCAACTGCATGTTTGTATAACTTGGCTGAGGTAGAGGAAATTTAACTTGCGATCTCAGTTTATCCATGGTAGTGGAAAAGGAGGGAGGTTTTCATGGTTCACTTCAACATTATCCAAACTAACTTTAGATAACACACTAAAACAATCAGGAAACTAAATGGTGTAAGCTTGAGATAAGTAAAAGAAACATATTAGCTCAGAAAGTCTTAATAATAGTCACCCTTGAGGATTCAAGTCTCTGGGAATGTCAAACCTCATCCTATTAGAGCCAACAACTTCTATCACCTACAAAGTCGCATTCATTTTAGCACATACCACGCCATGTAAATAATCACGAGGCTCGACAGATGGTCCTCTTATTTGATCGTCAAAAATCAAGCTTGTAGCAAAAGCTAGTATGAACTATCTTAAAGAGAAACAATTTCAAGAGTCGTAAAGCATTATATTTTATCGTCTCATTTGGTCTTTCATAAACCAAACTTCTTTTTATCTGTACATTGCAGTCTATAACCCGATAAGAAAATTCTCACAAACAATGGATACAACACAATTGTAACAACTAGGCAGTATCTATATGATAAAATGAAACTCGAGGACTACAGGATAAACCAACAAAATATCACCCACCAACCTTTTTAACATGACATATACGAACCTCTGGAACTAAGCCCTTTGACCCCTTAGCGACAATAATATCTCTACAACAGTGGCAACTCTATATATTGATATCCCTATACCAGACAATCAGACAAGAGACAACGAGTTCTGCAACTAATGCTAACAGCAGAGCATTTGAAATCGTGTTAGATGCCTCTTGCTTCTATCTAAAATGACAATTTAAACTATGCCTCAATATTCTTCAGATAAAGCAAAGTTAGAATTGAAAGAGAAATCTGCCCTATTCTGTGTGGCGGTAGAGGGTAATGTAATAAATTTTAAGAGGAATATATTTAGTGAAAAAATGTATGGAAGATTTTCTTAAATGCCAGTAATTAGTCACTATTCTGTGTGGCGGTAGAGGGTAATGTAATAAATTTTAAGAGGAATATATTTAGTGAAAAAATGTATGGAAGATTTTCTTAAATGCCAGTAATTAGTCATTCTTTCCCGTCAATTGCTCATATTCCGCAAATAGTTGTGCTTGGAGGACATTGTAGCGGCATTTAACTTATTGCCTATAAACAAATGTTCCTAAAAGCCTCTTTTGTTGTAGTGATGGGATATGACCGGAGTGTCCCGGTTCGAGAACCTTCTCTCATAGATTCCCTTCACCAAGTCATCGCCAGCAATCAGCTCTTATCCCTTGGTGTCAAAGGGCGAGTTCCTTTCTTGTCTTGCCCAAAAACTTTCTTTATTCTCATTGGAGAAAGACTCTCCCGCGGCAAGGTTTTACACATAGGGCCAGCTGCTTTCTTTATCTCGCTTGCCCTTAGTCCGTCTAGCGCCTTTCGGTTGGGGTCCGCCCTGGGGGTTAGGTTAGACCGCTTGGGTTTTTTTTCGTCTATCGAAGGCAGTCAACGTGTCAGCCATTCATCCCCCATTAGACTTGTCAATCCTTTGCTCTTTTTCCTTCTCTCTTCCAGTTCTCCCCCTCTACATTATTTGACAGGGGCGGAGAATACCACTCTATCAATAACAAGAAAAAAGTAGCAATTCCGTTTCAAATGGTTTGAGCTTGGAAGCAACCTGCTATCTATCGATAGGCGAGAACAGACTGCTATTGATTGCTTCACCTATCTATTCTATTATGGCCGGCTTGGAGACATCAGAGGAAGACTACCATCTCTATCCGGATCATAGCTTCATTCATTCGTTGAACCTTGGGGATCACCATTACCATTGAGGTCAATCACCACACTACCTCTATCATACATACGACATTACACGAAGCGAGAGTGCATGGTCAACACACACCTAAAGCGCCTACGTTCCGCTTCCAGCAAGACGAAGGTATTATGTAAAAAACTATAAAATAAAAAGACCATACAGACCGAAAAGAAAGATATCCCAATGTACTTGTTATAATTGTGGAAAGATAGGGCACATAGCTAAAGATTGTAAATTACCCAAAAATCCAAAAAGAAAACAGATAGCAGAATTAATTATAGATAATGAAAAATATATGCAAATAGAGTACATAGATTATGAATTAAGTGAAAATGATAGTATATATGAAGTATCAGATATAGAAACTGAGAATGAAGAAGAAAATATTAACATAGATAATAATGAAACAGATGAAGAAATATAATGTCTGAAAATGAAATAAAAATAATATCTAAGGAAGAATATCAAAATGAAGAATCATCAGAACAGAAAATTATATTTGATAATACGATATTTGAACAAATAAAAGGTAAAGAATTAGATTTAAGTGTTGAAAAAGTATTAGAAATACCTATTTTAAGAAATTTGTTTAAAAGACAAAAAGAAGAATACTATGTAGTTAGCCAAAAAGAACATATCATAGATTGCAAATACACAAGAGGAAAAGCATATATACCTATAATAAATAAAAGAATGATAAACAAAGAAATACAAGATATAAAAGCTAAATCACCAATAAAATATGTACATTTAGGAGGAACAGAAATATTAATAAAAGCCTGCTTTAGAGAAGGAATAGATACACCTATAGAAATATATTTAGCAGATGATAGAATTGTACACCCTATAGAAAAAAGCGTAATTAGTGCAGTAAAAGGAAACTTGATATATCAAAAATTTAAATTTACAATAAGTGCTAATTATACAGTATCATTAACAGATAAAAACATAGATAGATCATTAGTTCTATATTGGAAAATGTCTGGAATAGAACTAGCACCAGGAAGCAAATTATTTACAGCAAGATGTAAAAATTTATATATACTAACAACAAAGCATAAAATAACAGCAAAAAATAAAATTAACAAAATAAAAATAGAAAATCCTTTTGAAAAAATAATTACTGTAATAGACAATAATGACTATAGCTATAAAGAAATTGATATAGAAGAAGATTTAGAGATAGTAAAAGAAAGATTAAGCACTTCAAGCGTACCAAATACATTGACAAGAGCTACCTTATCAAGGATGAGTACATCTAAAAGAAAATATGAAATTCGACAAAGCCTATTAGATAAAGAAGAAATAACACCATATCATTATTTCATAACAGGAATAATAGACCAAAGAAAATATAAAATATTAATAAATACAGGACAAGAAGAAAATTATATAACAAGAGAGTTAGTATTAGAAGAAGAAATTATAAGAACAGGACATACATGCCCTGGACTACCTAGTGAGATAGTAAACACGAATGAAGAAACAACAGAAAAAGAAATAATTATAGGAGGAATACTCTTAATAATACAATTCAAAATATACCAAGGAGATCATAATATTAGATTTTATAAAGGTTTTCAATGTATGAGCGGGTTATGTGGTTGTAGGCTTTTTTATCTTGGTTTAAACTTTCTGAGTAAGTATGTATTTGCGGTGGTATAAATAATGAGTCTTTTTGGTTCTTTGAAATAAAGGGTTTATCGAAGATTTTGTTCATATTTAAATTTGTATATCTTATTCCACTAGCTCCTTTTGTTGTAGATGTGCTTGCTGTAGCTGCATTTAAACAAACATTGTCATGGGTTTTATGGAGTTTCCCAACGTATCCTTCTAGTTCTGGCTTTTTACCGTCTGCCGAACGACGTAGCTCCGCATTTTTAGAGTCATGCTGCTGACTTGTAGATTCTTCCTTTTCTTCTAGCTTTTGAATTCTCAATCCCATACTGTCCACTTTTGTACAAAGTGTAGTTAGGGTTTTGAGTATGTTTTCCATAACATTATCTTGTCCTGGCTGTGTAACTCTGTCTTGATAAATAGTGTGCAATCATATTTTTGTCAGTTTTTATTACCTCAATTGTAAATGTAAAATTTAGTATGTTTAATACTAGTCTCCTTATTTCTTTTGTTGTAACTGAATCATCTAATTTTTTCGTTATCCACCATTTTACTTGTGTGTTATCTGTTCTTACAATAAATTTATTGTAAACAATATATGGTTCAAATGCTAATAAACATTTATATAATGCGAATAATTCTTTTCTATTTATTTCCCATTTTATTTGTGCTTCTGTATAAGATCCTGAATAATATCTACAATGGTGTTCGATTCTGTTAAATATAAACAATTTTTCGAATTATGTTTTCTTCAAAGCTACCGGAAGCTAATGAAATCAAAATCAAGTTTATCTTATTGTGCACTTACCAACGAAATGAGAGACTGAGAGATCGAGAAAGAGAAATCGTGCAGAAAGAAAGAGAAGGAGAGATTACCTCTTGCTGTGTGCTTCAGATCGAGCATAAAGAAACAAAAATTACTTCACGCTTCAAATCAAATCCATCGTAGCCATGGAAGGGAGCTTCAAATCAATTCACTACTTCCGATGAAATGGAGAAAGATAGATCGAGTATTTCAAAATTCCAGAATAAATTCAAAATTTGATTGAAGAGGGGTTTTGATCTTTTAAACTACTCTAATACTAATTGTTATTAAGGGTCACTTTTTAGTAGCTCAAGGGTAATTGCCGGCAAAAGCTGGCTAATATTGCCTAAATACTTGCCACTAATAGCTTCTTTTGTGGTAGTGTTTCTACCTTTTGTGTTGCCAACTTAATTGCATTGCAACAATACATTTGTATAAATTCATATCAAGTACTGCCATTTGCAAAGAATGTAACATGATTTTTCGGACAACAATTTAGAAGGAAGATTTTTTTTGACAAAAATATTCCTTTGGTTGGTATAACATGGTTCTTTCTTCAATTGACTTTTGATATGCATAACTAATTTTTGTATTGTTTTTGACATCACATCAATTCATTAGGTATTTTTTTGAGAAAAGACATAAAAACACCATCGAAGTTGTCCCATATTTGCATAAAGACCTAAACCTTAAAAGTGCCCTATCACACCACTAAACACCTATATATCGTTGTAAATAGGTCATTTTTACCCATTTCGTCGTCTATGTAGTGGGCATGTTGCTCACTCTCTAGGATAGAATTAACCCGAACAAACCCTATTTTTTTTGAAGAAAATTCGTCTTCTCCTTTTCATTTCATTTCTCAACTTTTCCCTAAAATCGAATGAAATACACAAGTGTTGTTGTTGACGATAGTGTTGTTGTTGACGATCTTGTTGTTGATCGTTGTTGATGTGTATTTGTGAAGATTCTTGGAGATTGAAGGTCTAACAGGTTAGGATTCTAAAACATATGATAAAAATCTTCACTTTTTTCTGATTATTCTGATTTTATGGATTTTTATAGTGTAGAAGTGTTGGAATCAACCTCATACAGTTGCCATTGTTAGGATATTTTAAGTATGTTGAGTAATCGACTTAGTTAGTATAGGGTATTGTGTTATTGACTTAGTGCAACTGTTAGTGATTAGGGTTTTGTGATTGTATTTTAGGTTAGGGTTAGATGTTATCCACTTAGTTCGAATCTTATTATTTGTCTCTTATACATTTGTATACTTCAATTTGTACATTATCAAGTGCTATTGTTAGTGTTTTTGTTCTGTTAGTACTGTTAGAGCTAAATGTTAGTGCTTTTTTCTATTTTTGTTAGTTAGCGTTTCTGTTGTTGTTATTTGTTAGTGATTATGTTTGTTGTGTACAACTTGTTAGAGTTAGTTATTAAAATGTGTGTTTGAACTGTGTTTGTTATTGCTACATGCTTTTTCAGGATGACGTTTACTCTGATAACTTTAAGATGGTATCATGGGGGGTAATAGAATTTGGTCCACCACCTAAATATATTGGGGGGCATGTGACAAAATTCCTAGGTGTAGATGTTGATAGAATGTCTTATAAAGGAACTAGGATATACAATAGATTGTGATTTTTTCAGTAAGTGGGATGGGTTATTGGTCCTTGTTGATAATGATAAGGTTATATTTGACCTTTTCAATATGATAAATGTTGGGGACACAGTGGAGGTGTATGTTTTTCATTGGGTTAGTAAAGCTAATCAGGCCCCACTGAATTGGAGTTTGTCCCTCATGTGACTGAAAGTGGGGTAGGTGAGGAATCTTTTAATGAGACTTCTAACCCTAATAATCAGCCTCCTACTTCTACTTTCAACATAACAGAAAAAATATAAATTAAAATGCAAAACTCAATAACAATAAGGGCATCAACTATCCATCATTAGTGATATGCAAAAGGTAATTACTGATATCCATCTTACTATTTTATTGTTATTGAGTTTTGCATTTTAATTTATATTTTTTCTATTATGTTGGTTTGTTAGGAACTATAAATTGTTGTGGATACTTTATTGCCACTTTTTGAACATAGAAAATGTGCAAACACATTCTTGTAGATTGGTCAAAAAATTTGAAAGGAGTTGAAATAAGAAGAGTGTTTTGGAGGATTGCTAAATCCACATTTGAAGCTGAGATGAAGGACAACATAGAGACAATGAGGAAATTTGGACAAGAAGGTTTAGATAATTTTTTATGGTACAATTTGAATACATGGTGCAAGAAGTATTTTGAAGAATATAGCAAATGTGATGTTGTGTACAACAATATGGCAGAAAGCTCTAATGCCTGGATAGTGCTGCAAGGTATAAAACCATCATTACAATACTTGAGAAGAGAAGGGTGAAGATGATGAAAAGAATTAATGATTTGAGAGAGTTCTTAAATACTTGGATCACTGATATATCTCCTATGTCTTTGAAGATTTTGCAAGAAAATATTCAAAAGTCTATGCAATGTAACTTGACTTGGAATGGAGAAAGAGGTTTGAGATTAAACACCATGGATTTACACACACTGTGGACATTGTTAGTAGGAGGTGTAGTCGCAAATCCTGGAAGCTCAGGGGAATTCCTTGTACTCATGGTGTTGCTTCCTTTCATTACAAAAACTTAGAACCAATCCATTATGTGCCTAGCTGTGATAGCAAGGAAACCTACCTCAGCTCATATTCCCATTTTATTCAGCCAATGCATAACCTCAAATAATCCAATTGTAAAGCCACAAAAGATCATAAAGTTGCCTGAAAGACCAGGTAAGGTTAGAAGAAAGGAAGCAGATGAAAGCAGAAAAACTGGAAAGTTGAGCAAAAGAGGTGCTGTAATGACTTGTGGCAAATGTGGCACACAAAGACACAAAAACAGGATGTCCTACAAGAAACCAAGCTGGTCCAAGTCAATCAACTGAACCATCTTCTTAGGCAAGAGGTAATGGTCCAAGTCAGTCAGCTGAACCATCTTCTCAGACACAAGTACTTTTATTTGTTACTCTCATATGTAAGTTATATGTAGATGTATATGTATTGATATATTAATATAAAGGCTACTGAAAGTGGCAGAGGAAGAGGCACAGGATGAGAAACAAGAGGAAGAGCAAGTGGCAGAGGTGTTCTAGCTTAATCACATGTAAATGCTACAAAAACAGAGGTAATATATCTAATTATTATATCATTGTTAGATAATATAGATATGCTTTAATATTTTGATTTCAAAGTACAAACTGTAAATGGTAGAGGGAGAGGTAGAGGTACAGGTAGAGGAGCGGGATCAGAGAGAGAAATGGCTCAAGAAAGAAATATGAATGAAGGACTAATTAGAGGAAGAGGAATGAATCATAATAGTCAAACTAGTTCTGAAGCAAACTGCAGTGGAGGAGTCCTAGGAAGAGGGAAGAGACCAGTAGAACATGAGGACATCAGTGGAGGAAAAACAAGACATTTTAGAAGGCCAAGAATGGTAGATGTTGGCATATACCAAGTTGAAGATGGATTTACAACTCTTTATGTAAGTTTACAACTATCAATGCAAGTTTACAAATGTCAATGCAAAACCTAATGGTCTAATATTTGAGTGTGTATTTATTTGACTAAGAAGCCTAGATTTGCCAAGTAGAAGAGTCATCAATGCTGGTACAAGAGTTACAAAAAGGGCTGATGTTGTCACTGGTGATATTGGCTGCATACCAGCACGTGGATTCAAATGGAAGGGGAAGACAACTATTACCAGTAGCAACCTGGAAAGAATGAGGGATGAAAAGATTATCCAAACTAGGTCTGTAACTGCTGCTAATGCTGCTAATAGCCAAGGCCAAAAAACTTCAAGTAGGATGACTTTTGTGCCATGGAAGTACGACATTTTGATGTTGTCTTGTTCATTTTGACAAAAAAATTTAACTATGCATATTTTTGTGTTGTTTTTTGTTGGAAACAAACTCAGTTTTGCGTGTAACCAAACAAACTTAAATGGTAGGAATCAAACGCGATTACGAAGTCTTCTTTTTAGTCAGTTTTGTTATTGCCTTTTTAATTGTAATTGACATATTTGTGAAGTTTCCCTAATGGTTTCCACGATAATATAGATAAGAGAATCAAATACATCAACAATTTTTTCAAATCATAATAATTTCGACAACAAAGAACAACAATAACTTGAATATTCAACAACTTCTATCCTTCAATTTACACACACCTAAAACTAGTAAGATCAAGACAATTAGCTTCTAGGTACATAAACCTATAATTTCAAAAATTTGAAAGTAACTAAAGATATCTATATGACAATTTTAATTGCACACACCTACAACTTCCATCCTCCACATTCTTGGTTAGACTTAAACATAGAAAACACACAATAATGATCAAGACAATTAGCTTCAAGTAACAATATTTGCCCTTCTTTTTCTCCTTCATCATGACTTGGTTACTTTCAACACGAATTTCATAAGATGTCAATACTTCTTCCAACTCCTTGATTCTCTTTGCTAATCTCAAAATAACGTACTTGGATCGTATATCAACTTCTTCTTGAATCCTTAATCTAAAGAAGTTGCACGCATCCTCCTAAAATACGCAAAACACAAATTAAACTAAAATACATAAACAAAAGATCTCCATAAAAGAATCAGTAAACATACAGGATAGCGTGGAGAATACCAAAATCTTCAAGTTGGATTATGATCGGACCATGAAGTTTGAATTGATAGTAAGTCACCATGTTTGCATGCAGTTTCACTTGCAACATCAGATCATTCTCATCATTACAAATACGATTCAACATCGCATTTGATATTTTCAATCAAAAACTAATCACAAAATTGAGAAGAAATTAAACCATAAAAAACTTCAAATAAACGTTTCTACTAGAAATTAAAAGATAAAAGACGAATTCCTACCTTATTTTCTTGAGGAAGATGATGAAGTCATCAAACAGAGAGCACCAACATTGTTCTTACCATGAAAATCAAAATATTAGGGCTACCAACAACTGTTTTTGAGTTTAAATTGGGGAAGATGACATAAATTGATTGAATATTAATATTAAAGAAAGAAAATGACATGTGGCTGTTTTAAACTGGTAAACAAAAATGAATAATGGCCCATGACGCGCGTAACGTGCGTGTAAACAACCCAGATGAGTTAATGGTTAAAAATGGCCCATTTACAAAGATATATAGTGGTTTAGTGGGGTGATAGGACACTTTTAAAGTTTAGGTGTCTTTATGCAAATATGGGACAACTTCGATGGTGTCTTTATGTTTTTTCTCTAATTATTTTCGCATTTCTCATCCTTTTATGATATTTTATTTAGTTTTGTTGCCTCATTTGTAAATCTATTTACTTCATATGAGCATGGATTTATCTTGTTATGATAATATATTTTTGAAGTTAATATGATTTTTGCTGCCTATCACTATGCATATTCTTATTTTATTTATTGGCCTAACCCACCGGTGACTCCCTAAAGTTGACACCAAATTTAACTTAGATACCTCAGTTGGATGATGTTCATTTTAAACACTTTAAGTCGGGTCCTATTATGTCATTTTGACATTTTTCACTAAGTTGGCATATTAAGTGTGTTACACTCACTTTGAGCGCGTTAAAGTCATAAGTTCGGTAATTTATTTATTTATTTCTTCTTCGTCCTTCTCTCTCCGTCCCACACTTCCTCAACCATCTACCACCACCTTGTCACCACCTTTCCACCATTGTATATTAAACTTTCTCCTCCTTTGTCATTTCTTGACATGACAAATTAAACTAATTATTATATCAATAAAACAATTTAAGAAAGGAAAAAATATGCCTACAACATATATCTCCTAAAGTTCTGGGCTTCTGCAAGAAAATGTTTTCTCAACTCTCCCACATTAGGAACACACAATCTACCCTGGTAGCGAAGTACACCATCTCCCCCCGGGAGAAAACCTCCACTCTCTGATTATGGACGACACCCTTAAGTTCAAGCAAGATTGGGTCACTGTCTTGCTTTTCCTTAACGTCCACTACCAAAGACGATTGTGCCCCATTCTAAACTGTTACACCGCTGTTTAATATGCTCATAAGGCGAACTCCCAAGTGAGCAAGCCTGTGAACATCCTTCACTAGCTCCTTCCTTTCTTCCTCAACATGAGCTACACTACCCATAGATAATATACTAAGAGCATCGGCTACTACATTCGCCTTACCAGGATGATAATACACACTCATATCATAATCCTTAAGGAACTCAAGCCATCTCCTCTGGCGAAGATTCAACTCTTTCTGGGTGAATACATACTGAAGTCTCTTATGATTGTTGAACACATCTACATGAACACCATACAAGTAGTGTCTCCATATCTTGAGTGCAAACACCACTGCTGCAAGGTCAAGTTCATGAGTTGGATAGTACTTCTCATGCACCTTAAGTTGTCTAGAAGAATAAGATATCACCTTACCTCTCTAAATCAACACACAACCAAGGCCAACTCTAGATGCATCACAATAGATCACATAACCATCTAAACCCTCTGGTAGAGTCAAGACAGGAGCTGTAGTCAATCTAGTTTTAAATTCTTCAAAGCTTTTCTCATAATTATCTGACTGTTGAAACTTGACCATCTTTTGAGTCAACCTAGTTAATGGTTAGGCTATGGATGAAAATCCTTCCACGAACCTTCTATAATAACCTGGTAGACCTAAGAAACTTTTGATATCTGAAGCAGAGGTAGGTCTGAGACACTGTTTCACTGCTTTTATCTTCTGCGAATCCACTCGTATCCCTTCGCTAGATACAATGAGACCAAGAGAAGCAACAGATTGACACCAGAACTCACATTTACTAAACTTAGTGAATAACTGGAGATCTTGAGAGTCAACAGAACAACTATCAAATGACTCGCATGTTCTTCCTCACTCCTACAGTAAATGAGGATATCATTAATAAAGACAATAACGAACAAGTCCAAGTACTGTTTGAACAATCTGTTCATCAAATCCATGAAAGCTCCAGGAACATTAGTTAGTCCAAACGACATACCTACAAATTCGTAATGACCATATCGAGTTCTGAAGGTTGTTTTAGGAATGTCACTACGTCAGACTCTAGGTTGATGATAACCCGATCTGAGGTCTATCTTTGAGAAATGGCTAGCACCCTGAAGTTGGTCAAACAACTCATCAATCCTGGGGATGAGATACTTATTCTTGATTGTGACCTTGTTCAACTATCTATAGTCAATCCACATTCCGAGAGTACCATCTTTGTTCCTTACGAACAACACTAGTACACCCCATGGTGAAATACTAGGTCTGGTGAGACCCTTATCTAGAAGGTCTTTCAATTTCTCTTTTAACTCCTTAAGCTCTACTAGAACCATTTTGTAAGGAGGAATAGAAATAGGCTGGGTATCTGGAAGGAGATCAATTCCAAACTCGATTTCCCTTTTCAGAGGGATTCCAGAAGATCTTTTGGAAATACTTCTGGAAATTCACAGACTGCTGGAACTGACTGAAGAGTTGGGATTTCAAGTCTAGAATCCTAAACCCAAACTAGGTGATAGAGATAACCCTTAAATATCATCTTTCTGGCCTTAATGTAAGAAATAAATCGACCTATAGGCGTTAGGATACTTACCTTCCATTCTAAGATTGGTTCGTCTGTAAACTGAAAACGAACAATTTTAGTTGTATAATCGACTGCGGCATAAAACAAAGTAACCAATCCATGCCTAGAATGACATCGAAGTCTACAATTTCTGACTCTACTAGATCTGCTAAGGTGACTTTCTGAGATACTGCGATAGGGCAATTTCTGTATACCCGTGTAGCTATAACTGGGTCACCGACTGGAGTAGAGACTGAGAAAGGTTCTGAGAGAGTTTCTGGACTGATAGTTAATTGTACTGCTATGTAAGGAGTTACAAAATAAAGAGTATACCCTAGATCTAACATTGCATAAAGATCAAAGTCAAAGACACGCAACGTACCAGTGACGACATCAGGAGAACCTTCCTAATCCTTGTGATCCTGAAGAGCATACAACCTGTTCTAGCGCTGACCGTCACATGTACTAAATGATTTACCCTACTGAGTTGGGGGACTTGTTGGTGCTCCTGAAGTTGTAGACTGAGATCTACCATTACCACCTCCTTGACCTTATCTAGAAGGACAATCCCTCAACCTGTGACTAGGCTGACCACACCCAAAATATCCCTCTTTTCCTGCAAGACACTCGCCTGGATGGTTCTTACCACACTAAGGGCAAGTGGGGTAAGTCTTGGTGCCTGAAACACTTCCCTGAGATTTAGAGCTTGGTGCTCTACCCTTCTGGTCATACCTGATTTTGGTGTATGGAAAACTAGCTGATGAAGGGTCTGGAGCTGAAAACTTCTGCTAACCCTGAAGCAATTTCCACCACCCGATTTCTTCTGAGAATAGTCATAGTTCCCAGTCCTATCCTTCTTATTTTCCTTAGCCTGTTCCCTAAGCTTATCACCCTCAACCTGCTGAATGAGTCATAAGTCTAGAGATGTTCATATCTCAAAGTAACATCAAATTTTGCACTAAGTTTTTACCAAATCTGACACTCCATACAAAAACTTATTCATATGTGCCCTGGAGTCAACAACCATGTGAGGAGCATACCTGGAGAGTTGGTTAAACTTGAGTCCATACTCTTTGACTGTCATGTTACCCTACCTTATGTTATGAATTCTTAGGATTTGGCTTCTCTAAACTCTATTGTGAAAAACCTATCGAGTAAAGTCTCACTAAAGTAATCCCAAGTGACAGGAGCCGTATTTGCACCCCCATTCCCCTTTCACTGAGTGTACCAGATATGAGCAACATCCTTCGACTGGGTATGATGTTAACTCAACCTTATCATTCTCAGTGACTTTCATTACCTCAAAGATCTTTTTGATCTCATCCAAGAAACTCTGAGGATCCTCATTAGATTGCGATCATAAGAATTCAGGAGGATTCATCCTAACAAAGTCATGGACCCTTGTTGCCACTGATCCACCATTTTCATTCACATGAGCATGAACTCGATTTTTCTGGTTAGTCATAGTCTGAGCCAACATCTGTATGACATTTCTGAAACGTAGAACGTCAAGTTAGAATGGAATAAGATCATACCTCACGCACGATAAAAATACTAAAAAAGTGAAGTTTTTCCTAAAACACTTCATAGCCTCCATATCATTAGATATGGTTTACTTCACACCCAGGAAAAGGACTCTACTTAGAATGACATTTTAGACATCCTAGGACACTTAAATGTAGTGCTCTGATACCAAGTTTTGTCACGCCCCTGAGCTACCCCCGAGACGCGGACACAGAACCTAGGATCACACGTGATCCCAAGCTAAACCCGTTGGCATAATCATGAGCATATTAAACATTATAAACTGATACGGAAGCTAAATCATGATTAAATCTGAAAAGATGGGAAATACCCATATTATATAACTGAGATATTTGAAAACAATGAGTTTAATACAAAGGAAATATTAACTCAACACTAAGCTGAATCTAACTATGTCTGAAAATAGCCTCTACACAAGACTAGAAATACTGGGACAAGCCCTAAGCTACATTTAAAAAAAACTAAAACTAAATGACTAAGGACTGAAATGACATTCATGACTGTTGTCCTTGGAGATGAGGACTCACCAATGAATCTACTGAACTGGAGATCGGGAAATCGATCTATGCATGATCTGGATGCTGAGAACCTGAACCTACATCATGAGAAGATGTAGCACACGTATGCGTCAGTACTTGAAAGGTATTGACCATGTAAGATAGAGGAAAGCTAAAACAAAACATAACTGAATAATCATAAAAACAAGTATAATAATTTTACATGATAAATAAAATTCTGAGCTAACTGAATGCTATGACCAATTTATAACATGCTGAAATTGAGTACTGAATATACTGATAAATGGTCAATGCAGAGAGTCTGACTGATCTGTGGCAGCTACTAATAACCGATAATAAAACCAAATGAGGTAAATATGGAGTTCGATGTATACGCCCCATCGAGAGGACCCAATATACCCTGCCAAAGGTATAAAGGCATGCAGGCATGATCACTAAACTGATTGCCCCATAAGGGACTTACAACTTACTTGGCTATTAGTTCATGGACTAATTAGGTATGCTGAATCCTAGTCCACCTCGGTATTGTGCTACTCCCAATGAATTTTGTAAATTTACTGATTATGTCTGAGTTTTCATAAATACTGGATAGATCGAAACTGAGTATGCAAACTAAGAATGAAATATTTAATCTGATAATGATGCATTAAAACTGAGGCATGTATAACTGAATAACTAAAGTATCTAACCTCGCATGTGTTATTCACGGACTAAAGAAATAGAAAGTTAGGGTTTTGAAAATCATGCGATAATCTTAGGAATAACATGATAATCTGATTTGGAACATGTATTGAATAGGTTTATGAAGTTCTATCAAATTTCTAGAAACCCTAGGTTTAATCATGATAAGAGAATCAAGAATCTGACTAAAAACTAGGGACCCAATGGGTGAAAGGAACCCAGTTGTGAATTCCCACATACCTGGTGATGAAATCCACAGAAAAATACTTAAGATTCAAGGCTGGAACTGCTAGAGCTTTTGGCGTTCTTGAACTAGGGTTGTTGAGTTTTTTCTCCTCTCTTGCTTCTAATTTTCTGGGTTTTGATTTAATGATTTGAGTTAGATATGTTTTAGTTATGTTTCTAGGCTTAAACTGACTAAAATCTGATTATTTAAGGTCAAAACGACATAACTTAGGGTTTAAAAGGAGTGGGAAAGGTCAAAAAGACCCCTGGGAAAGTTGGTGTCGGACCCAATGCCGGCCTGGACTGACGGTCTGTTGTCTGACCGACGCCCCGTTGTCATGTCCATCGACTGGGCCTGTTCGACATGCCTTTACTAAAGTGGGCATAACGTTTTACTTGGAGGTGTGATTGTAACAAGGTCGATAGGTATGGAAAGATAATTCAATTATTTATCTGTGGGTAAGTTATGGGACACCTAATTCATTTTGTTCTAAGAGTTGTGACCATTTAAAGTTGATTTAACTACATTTCCCCTTACCTGTCCGCAAAATTTCCCCTACGGTCAGACCTATGGACCGTATGCCCACCTATAGACTGTGTTGGCCATCCATAGTTCTTGTTAGAGAGTGGGGTGAACCGAGTATTGATCGACGGTCACGGACTACGGGCGTAAGTCCGTCCGTCGTTCAAGACTTAACCAATTTTTCTAGGCTGAAATTTTTGGAAGTTTCTGATCCCATCGACGGTTGTGCAGGACGAACCGTGGGTCAATCTACAGTCCATCGATGGCACTGTTGGTTGCACCTACAGATTTTTCTGTAAAGCTTATTTTTGATCTGTTTTGGCTACGGGGTGTTACAATATAAGGCTTAATTGTAATGTTATGTCGGTAACTCTAGAAATCCCCGGTAGGGAAATATTAGAGTGGGAAAGGGTGCACAAGACTAAGCTAGCTAAGAACATATCCTATTCAAGCTCAAAACCGGTGGAACAAGATTGTTTGGTGTAATTGTCTCATATTTGGGATGTTGAGGTTGTCCTCCCTTTATTGAGTTTATTCTTGGGGTATGTATATTAAGAGACCTTAAAGCTTAAATACAAATGCTTATTTATAAAGGTTTCATCCATTTTTTTCTCCTCATAGAGTGCTCATGTCTTGTTTGTTAAGAATAAGGAGGGTATTACGAGGGCCTAGATTTTATCTGATCCATAAATGAGTGTATTGATGCCGGAATGACAAGGCTATGGATAAAGAAAGTCCCAATGACTATACCTGGGTGAAGAAAATTGAATTATTTTAGGAAGAAAATGCATTAAAAAATTGGGTTAGTTCCTTGAATTTTATGAATTTACATGAGTTTGAGGCGTCGTGTTGATGAAAAGGTTGACATTAGAGTGATAATCAAGGATGACTGAGCATAATGATATTGAGATTTTGTGAAGTATTTTCATTGGATGGAAATAGATAATGTGATTGTTGGTTAAGCAAAAATTGTACAGTCATTACGACTTGCGGTTATGTAAGGTTATGGTTTTCTAATATTTAGTGTCTAACATAGTTTTGTGAAAAATTTTAAGAGATGGCGGGACGCTATTCGAATAGAAATTAAAGAGCAAGAGTTATAATGAAGACAAATAGTGGGATGTCGTACAACCTTTAAGGAGAGGTGAAAGAATGAATAGTTTATTTTTATTAAAATAATAAAGAGATATCTTCAAAAGGGGTATATAATCAGGTTTCTGAGACGTGTGATTTCATTTTTTTGTTGTGGCTATTGTAATAGTGTTACAAGTTTGTCAAGTTGGTTAAAAACTATTGGAAAGGAATTGAAAAAAGGAGTGTACAAACATAATCTTGTGTGTAATGATAAGCATTTTGGTTTTGTATTGAGTTTAGTAATGTATACAATGGAACTTTTAGGGAAGGATATTGTAAGATTGATGGAGATGCGATCAATGATAATGAAGGACCCATGAATTCATAAGAATTTTCGAGGTACAAGCTAATGTTGATAGATAAGGGAATTGTGTTCTGCGGTTGAATTTACAAATCAGATTTTTCATTATAAGTCTATATTTGTTGTAATATATTTTGTCAAGGGATGAATTGCCAAGGTAAGAAATGAGCAGTTGTATCATATATGAACATTTGAAAGGACTTACACTAGGATAAAGTCGTAAAGCTACTTAATATTGATTGTTAACTACTTAAGAAATGTTTCTTTCAAAAAGTGTTGGTTTCTAATAAGGATAATGATTAGAGTGCTTATTATTGTTGTTAGTATTGTGAGTATGAGTCACTAGTTATTCTCTCGTGTGTTTTCACTTTTGTTAGTGGAATCCTAGTGGTTGATCGGGGTTACCGAATCTCGCAATATTCTCTTTGTAAAGGGGAAGATTGGGAAGATTTATTTATTTCAAATGAAATAATTGGTGTTGTCTTGGAGTTGTAAAAGTTTTAGTTGTTCTAGATGTACCACCTTGATTTATAGAAGATCTACTATGCGTATTTATGGTTGTTCGACAATTTAATATTTCATCTTGTTATCGAGGTCATGTATCTATTATGCATGGTTGAATATGGGGATCATTCTATTCAATTCTACTGTTCTTAAGAGGTAATCTATAATTACTAAATCTAGCATTTCGATAGTGTTGTTGGATGGTTTGTATGCTTGGACATATCCCTCGATTGATATATCATTTCTAAAGACAAAACTTTTATAACTTAAACTAATGGAAAAATGGGTTGTGAGATGGTGATGTTGATAAGAGCTATGATAGTTTTTGTATTATGATTGTGTGTTGGTTGGACCAAGTCTACCTCTAATTGTGGTGGGTTTTTGTTTAGGATTTATTCATGGTTATGTGAGAAAGGATTTGTCCTAATGTTTGTATCAATGTACTTAATATCATGTTATAGACATGTGCACAATCAACTTTGGTGATTATTGGAAATAGCTTTGTGGTTAGCTACGTGTACCTACAACAATAATTATCACTCGAGTATTGTGATGAATTCATTTAGGCATTGTATGGGAGGAGGTATAGGTACTCAATTGGTTGAGTGTGGACGAGGATTATGTCATAAAGTGAGAATTTTTTATGAGACTTAGTGTTGTTCAACAACACCTTTGGTATGAGGAAGAACCGATTGAAATTTGTTGATCACGATGTCCAAAAGCTAAGGACATGCGAGAAAATTATCCATGACAATTCGACATTTCAGATACTACTCTACCATTCTTTAGCCAGCCTTTCCTAGTTTATCACTCGGGGAGAGTGCTGGGTAAATTGGTATCTACTATAATGACCTGATATTTGTCGTTAGGGAAAACACAATAGTTGGGTTCAGAAAACTTTTTTGTAGTAACTTAATATTTCCTATTTTGGTCTAGACTTGGAAAAAATCGGAGTCATTGTGGTCTAGGGAAATCTGCTAAACAGTGAAAGATCCATTAATGAATTTGATTACATGATTGGATATCTAAGATGTTAAGTAACCCTATGACTTTAAGTAATTGAATTCGGGCGAGAAAAACTCTAGAGACTAATCTTAGTGTGAATGGGTATTTTTTAAGCGTCATGGGATGATGCTGTGTTGTTAAATAGGGTTTAAAATTCTTAAATTTGCTTATTGTTCCCAAGTAAGACGCTATGGTGAGATTATTCCAGCCAGGGCAGAGTCGCTGTGGCGGGTTGGGGTCATCATAGCAGGACAAACGTGACCTAAGAGGTATTAAAATCCCAAAAACATTTTCTGCTGCACTTCTCGACTTTGAGATCTAAGGAACGACCCCAAGTGTGTTCTTGACGGTTGTTCACCAATCTTAAGGCTAAAGGTAGGTTTTCACTTCCCGAAACAGTTTTTTGATCCATAGAATGTAAATTTTTGTGCTATTATCGATAAAAGAGGGTTTAATATGGGAATTATGGGGCAAAAAGCCCTAATTTAGGTATGAGCATCAAGGGTTTGACCTAGGTTTTAACTTACTTATTATGATCCGGGTAATTGGGTCTTGTTTATTGATCCTTGTGTTATATTCATGTTTCTTAACCATGAACAAACAAGAAGAATTCGAAAAGGGAAGATTCAAGTGCCTTGGGGGATTCAAGCTTTGTTTCAAGGAAGGTGATGGTTTTGATTTCATGTTGGTGTGATATATGTTTGCAGTTAGTACATTATGATGTATGTATGTGAATGATGTGTTATTGATCGCACTACTCGTAAATAAGGATGATTTATAAATTGTATGCCATGAAATCATGAATTGATTGTATGATTTTGAGAATGTACATTGTGATAGTGATTGTGATTGGGGATTGTTGAATGGATCTGTTGTTGCATTCCGACACACTAACTTGGATCGGTTGCCACGTTTTGGAATAAACATGGGACCAGTTTCCACATTCCAGCATAAACATGGAATCAATTGCCTTGTTCTGGTATAAATATTTGATTGGGTACTACATTCCAATATGCTAATAGTTTGGGTATGGTTCCATGAGAGGACCATTGAATTGGGTTCCATGATTGGATCATTGACTTGACATAACTTGAAATTTTGAGAATTCTGAAGTTGTATGTTGTTCTTAAGTGATGACTAATACTTTATCTGTTCAGTATATGCATGTTTATTATTATTGTAATGGCTTATATATGTTTCACCATTTTGGGATAGCCGTGTAATCCTACCAGTACACTGTGGTTATATACTGATACTGCACTTGCTTGTTCTTTATTGAGTACAGGGCATCTTCAGGACGCTATTGATAGGTTAGGTAAGCATTGAGTGTGACCGGATTCAAGGGTGAGTTAGTGCTTTCACGCTGCCATGGTTCTCTCTTGTTTAATTCCACGCTTTTCGGACTTAGACTATTGGTTTAAGGTGTTGTTTTGTTTTGGGGTTGTACCCCTTGCTCTTAGACTTGTGTCTAATAATGTTTGGTACAATGACTTTTAGGTTCTAGAGGTTGTTCGTCCACATTAGTTCTGGTTATGTATTGTTTAAACCTTTGAAGTGTATGAGAACTCTGTATTTTTATTGCCATTAAACATGCTTCCGTATCTTTAAACACATAGATTTTGGTTAAGTGGTTTAGTATGGGTTTTAGTAATGGTTCTCCCAGCAAAGGATTAGTGTGTATGTCAATTACGACCGGTTGGGTCGTAAAGCCTACAGAAGAAAGTTCCAAGATTTATAGCTTGCAATAGTAATTAATACCTAACTCTAAAGTTGGATTACAATTTTGCCTTTGTAATAAGTCAAAATTTTATATGAAACGTCAGATAATATATTAAATGATAATATTTTAATTATCTTTCAAAAAATACTAAATTAAGATGACTTAATGAAGCCTATCAATATTCTTTGTGATAAATTTAAATGACTTAACGAAACCTATCCACATTCATAGTGTTGTTTCAATGTTTCCTAAGCCCAAGCGTTGGAATAGTTTGTCAACTTTCAACCATTATTTCAGAAATGCAATGTTGGTAGTTTCTCTGCCTAGTCATTATCTTATTTGATTGAATAGTCACTTTAACTTAAATATTTGTACCTAAGCAAGTTATTTAGTATGTGAAATTGTGGATACAAGAACATACATTTGTTCATTGTATGTTTCGTCTATTTCAGTAATTCCTATTGTCCACAATACAAAAAACACTTGTTGGAACTTAACAAACCACTTTTTCTTATTCTTGTAGGGTGTGCTTTCCTTGTGTTATGTTGCCTCATCTTCTTGTTTTCATCTTTATGCTAGTCAATCTCCTTGATTCTGGTAGTGTGTGATTTTCATGTTTAGATTTAAGCCTACTTTTCATAGATATTGAATATCTCATTTTTTAAATTTAGCATTGATAATTTAGAATTAGTGTCATCATTGAAACATAAGTTGGAAATATAAATTATTGAAGCAAATAGTATGTGTTGTTGCTTCTGTACCTTTAGCAATACAACTCAAATTTACTAGAGCGTATCTATTAGGCTGATATATCTATATATTACCATTGTTGTTCTTGTGATTCTTCTTGTTTGGATTGATTTGCAACCATATTTACTAATGATGATTTCTATATATTGTATCTTTCCTATTTTTAGAATCATGGTTCAGTGCTCAATTTGTTATTATTAACTAATCCTGTGGCAATTTATACCCTACACTCTTTCTAATGTCACGTAGGATTCTTTTAATTCTTCTTTTTGAACGATGATTTTCATGAAGTTGTTTTCTAGATCATTATATCTAACCCTGATACCTTGCAAGTTCAAAATTTATGTTAGAAGCAAAAGATATTGGATGATTCCAATTTGTATGAATGTTTATCACAAAATTACCCTATTCTTATAGGAGGCAAAAGTACACAATGGAATGTGCAAGCTAGTCCAGACACTATCCTCATAAAAATGATTTGGTATATTTCTATATGCCACTGATTTTAACCTTGGTCTCCAAATATTTTGTTTAGCTTCGATTGTAGCAAGATAATTTTATTTTTCCTATCTACTTGTACAAGAAGCCACTGTTGGATTATGTTTTTGCCCGTCAATAAATTAAATTTTAGAAAACTATATGTTAATTTTTTTAACCTTTTCACTCAAATTAAAACCTTTTTTCCCTTCATCCCTCTTTCTACCTTCAATTATCTCTTGCATTAACATTTTGGCTCAATAATATCCTCGATGCAAACCATTGGTTCATATTTTCTCTTAGTTTTAACAAGTTGTCTAATGTAAAAATATTAAACATTTTTTTATTATGTTGCAAAATCTGAGTGGACTTAATTCAAATCCTTCTCAAATAAATAATGAAAACTACATATGATTCATATTTTGAGCCAATAAGCTTGAAACTAATATTAAAAGTATTAATTTCATGATATCTTTTGATTGAAGTATTTTAAATCAACAGGTAATTTACTACTCAATTTATATTGGAGATCTAACTAAAATCGATACTTGATTGTTTGATCGTCAATTTAAAAAACAACTAATATTTTTTTATTAATTATATCAAATTCTCTTGTTTAGTTTCCTCGTTTTATTCTTTTTTTCATCTCTTATTCTCAATTAATAAAGATATCTAGGATTTAACCTTGAAGTGAACTTACATGTTCATATTGTTTGAATTTTTATTATTTTCATGTTTGGCTGGAATTGCAAAATAGGTTATTTTCATTCTTTTATTTTGGCAAAAGAAAAATTATAGTATACATACATAGTTGCTTAACTAAAATCATCTTCTATTGAACTAACCATTCATAAATAAATTTTGTTGTTATTTTCTCCCTTTTTATTTTATTCTTAGTTTAAAAAGATTAAAAATTTAAAATGGTGAACAAGATGCAAGAATAAAAGTACCATGGAACCCAAAATCAGGCCAAATATACGGTCCCATATATTTAGTAATTCCGAATTATTTTAATGGAGAAGGGCCTAACTTGCCCTTAAACTATGAGACATAAATTTACCCATCAACAACCTTATGAGTGCGGGCAATAATAAACAAAGGTAGGTTTGACCCCAAAAGTTGATTTCGGGGGTATTGGGGACCAAAAGGTAAATGGAGGGAAGATTTTCACCATTTCAAATAGTTGAGAGCATTTTAGGTCCCTCTTTGTAAATATTATATCATTTTAATTACATGAATGTGTATTGTCCTTTTCACTTAACTTAATGAATTCCTAATAAAATCTTGAATTTAATAATAATATTTAAATTGGAATAATGCACAAGTACCCCCCCCCCACCTCAACTTATGCCTGAAATCTCAGAGACACATATATACTAAACTAAGGTCTTTTTACCCCCATTGAACGTATTTTATTAATAATTTTCTACCCTTTTCGGCCTACGTGGCACTACCTTGTGGGTCCAACGCTGGTTGAATTTTGTTTCAAGCTAGTGTCACGTACGCTGAAAAGGGGTACGTACAAAATTACTTATAAAATCATCAGTTAATGTATTAAAATATGTAGCACCACATTTTCCCCTCACGTTTATTAAAGAAATATCATAATGGATTACTTGAAGTGGGCACTCAGCTCTTTTAATCTTCCCAAATGGTTCACGTGTAACCTTTCCACCAAGATAGTTTCAAAAGTTGGCATATTAATTTTGGTGAAGGAACTTAAATGTCCTCCCTTTTGCCAACCTATTCATTCAATCTTTCCGTATGTGACCTAATCTTGCATGTCATTTTACTAACAAACACAACGATCAACATAATAGTCATAAGTTCAAGGATTACAATCTAAAATGATAAAATGGTCATAAAAAGTCCAAAACCATATAAAACAATATCTAGAGTTATTCTAATATCATTGTGACTAAATGTTAAATTAAAACCTACGTCTAAAAGAACCTAGAAAGATACTAAGTTTCGTCGAATCTCTTCAGCATATAGGATGTCGTGCAACATCAAAGAACTGCCAACCCACAAGGTCACTTTGCATTTGTCTATCCTTTTGACTTCAAGTTTAACATTATTTCCTACGTATATCCACATTGATTTAGATGAAACACGATGAACATCCCCAAACTCTTCTCTAGCTCAACTCACGTGGTCGGTAGATCTTGAGTCTACAATCCATATAGGATAAGATTCAGTTAGTAAAGAAGTGATAGAAATACATGTAGTACATAGATATTCATTAAGAAACACTATCTTTTTTTGCTCAATACATTCACGAGAAAAATACCCCAGCATTTTGCAATTATAGCACTTCATCTTGCTCTTATCTCTGTTCTTGAGTAACCTTTTTTATTTCTTGGAATTTAGGTTCTTCTTTTTCTTAGAGAGTCCTTCGCTGGTGTTTTTGTATTTCTTTCTTATTTTTCGATTTTTCTTGCGTTTGAACTTGAAGATTTTGTACCACTTGACTCTGACAAAAAGGTATTAGAAAAAGCCTTAGTAGCACGCATCTTCATCATTAAAATAGTGGGCAACATTAGAAAATGTTTTGATGCTATCAGTATGTGTTACGTTTACCTTCAAATGATCCTAGTTATTGATAAGTGACAAATCAATGCCTGAATCAATTGGTCATCTTAAAGAACATGACCAATACTTTTGAGTTGAGCGGTCAGTTTGATATTTTGATCATGACTCTTCTTGTAAGTGTCAAATTTGATAGTAAACTATAGGTGGTGGTACACAGATTCACCCCATACGTTCCTCGTAGATTCGCCCACATAGCATGAGGAGTAGGGAATTTGTCCCATTCATGTATGAGGTCATCAATCATAGAACTAGCTAGTATTCCACGGGAAGTGGGATTAGCCTTTTTCCAAGCTTTATAAACTTCAATATCCCTATAAATTTTTAAGTGTTGCTCTCTTCTGGTTGAGATATAATAAGGCAAGAATATTTAATCATTCATGCATATGACATATATATTCAAGCAAATAATTTCTCATAAAGTTACCATATTTAACGAAAAGACATGTAAGCATCCAATCATCATCTACAAATTCAAAATTCAAACAAATTTTGAACTAATTTCTTAACGTGTATACAAATATATTGAACACTTCAGTAACAAAGATTTTTAGGTCTAATAAAATAAATTGGAAACAAACAAACTACAGAATTTATATATTGTAATTTGAAAAAGCAATAACATATTTCAATTCATCTAAATCTAAAATCCTCTCACAAGTCTTCGAGGTAATAAATATAAACTCTAAAAAGCTGACTGGATCAAATGTCGTGATTAGTAAAAGTAAATGTATTAATCCAATGTTCATAGAAAGTGTCTGTTAAATGAGCTACAACTCTCCAATTTGTAATTTCAACAAATCCTACCAATTCAGCACACTTTAATTTATAGAGGTGAATAAAAAATAAGGTATATATTCAAACACTTAAGTTCTATTAAATTCTTTTCTTGTTTGTGTTGCCCTTGGATTACTAATTTGGATGACTTCACGCTCTCAGAGACATGTTTACAATGTTGTTCTCTTCTACATTGTCCCTTTTCTAGACTTCGAGATTTTCAAGTTGGAATAATTCGAGTTTGTTCATGTTCAGCCATGTGTGAAATATGAACAATAAAACAATAGCAAGACAATACATGTCACTATCATTTGTACAAGACAAAAAATGTTCAAAGAGCATAAAGCCTAGATGAATTTATCAAGACCAATCTTATTGATATGCTTATTATATATTTAAGTCATCAAAAAAAAATATGACTACTTTAAAAAAAACACGTAATATTAATCTTATAGTCAATAAATATATGCGATAGAGGACATCACATTTCCCATATTTAAAAAAATAGCAATGGTACAACTTGTACTACACTTCTTAGTATTAGTACTGTACTAATTTCTTTTTCAAGAATTGAAAAGATGCATAAATCTTTCTTTTTTTAATTTAAAAAACAATCATTAATATAGTGCAAAATTTTTCAACTCTTCAAGAAATACATTGTATTGGTATAATCTTTTTTCTTTCAGTTTTCATATGAACAATAATCTTTTTTACAAAAAGAAAACAGACCCATAAATTCCAAAAAGGAAAAACACAGACCCACAAAATTATGGAGAAAGAATTTTTTCCTAGATCTGTTGTTCAAAGGAACAATGGAGAAAATAAATATATTATCCATTACAAATCAGATCCATGGAATAATTGTATCACATATGATTTTAGATCAAAAGATGACAAGTTCAATTCTCATCGGATATATATACTATCTGATTATAGTCCACTTATGTCTTAAAGGTAAGAATAAATATTATTTTCATATTCGCAGATTTTTCTATTCTCTATATCAAAAATAATTTGTTCCTATAAGAAAAATTTTATGAAAAAAAAACACTAAGCACTGTTTATTTCAAGAAATACCATCTCACACATGGAACAATTAGTCTCACTCTGATACCAATGTAATCATCAACAGTAAGAAGAATAAGATTGTGTATTTTTTAATCGTAGCGAAAAACAAATTAATGATATCTTTGTCGAGGATTTACTCCGATTGGGACTTTGAATCTCAAGAAAAGAAAGTACAATGGTACAAAGTAAATATCCTCTTGGATTATTTTATATCAATGTTAAAAAATAAGATGGTCTGTCATTTTTATTTTTGTTTCTTTTTTTATTTATGATATTTCTCTCTTTTTTCAAGTGAGAAGAATTATTTTAAATGGACTGTATGTTACTGACAATGTAACTGTTACCACTATTTTCAAAATAATATTTGGCTTCTTTGTCAAAAACTATATTGTGTCAGGTGGGATCTACATGAGGAACCCATGACCCAAAATAACTTATAGAACATATCAAGTGCTAGTTTTATTTCTAAACATTTAATTTTGATGTTGTTGATGGTTTAAACAGGATTATCAAATGTAATTACAATAGTGGTTGATGGAGAAAAATTCTAGATTGTACACCTAAGACTTGAATATATGGTCTAAATATATTTTGGATTCCATTTGCCACAATAAAAGTATCTACCCTTATGTCATGAGGATTCAACATTTTTTATATAACTAGGAAGATTAGGTTTTCCTTAAATGCACATTATAATTTTTTAACGAAGGGTTTCTAATTATCAACATTGCAATTAGCCAGTTGCACCACTTAATAATTGTTTTAACTCTTACCTACCTATTCTAAATGAATATTTCTCCTATAAATAGTAATAAGTTTAATTAAATATATGGCCAAGCTAATTGTGTTCTTCTAAAATTAATGGTGAAGTAAATTGAAACATAGCATTAATGGGAGGAAAGAAAAAATGTGTGGTATAATTTTTGATAGAGTCTGAAATGCTAATGTGCACATCAAATATTAGTTAACCTTTTTCCTCCTATAAATTGAATTTCTAAAGAAATGGTTTCAAAAGATAAATATAAGTACGTGATATAGAGATTGTTATGACATTTATGAAAGGAGATTTTTCTTCTATCCTACTTTGTGAACTCATCAGAACCTTCGATTTGTACCTAACGAAAGTATTTGATAGTATATTAGTATTGTCATGTTGTAGGATCTATTAATATAGAACTCTTCAAGGCCAAAATTTATTTAATTCTACGAATAATTCTTAGGTTTCCAAAGGTCAAGAGTTGTGACTTTATAAAGAGTCGACTCTTTAAATATTTGCTACTTTTATGAAAAGCTGTGAACCTTATTGAATAGTTATGACTTTTATGAAAATTTGTGACTAGTCTGTAGAGTTGTGACTTGTATGAAAAATTATGTTTTTTTCATAAAACTGTGGCTTTTCTGAAGGTTGTGTTTTTTCCAAAGGGTTGTGACCATTCCTATAAGACCAAATAAAAACTCGCTCGCACTAACCTCTGTTGTCTATATATATAAAGGAGTTTCCTGTTATTTTCAATAACAAATAAATAATTTCAAAACATCCTCTTCTACTAATCCTAGTATTACAAGTGTAATTTACTGTTGTTAAGTGGTTTCCCGATACCGTCGTTTTTGGTACCAATACGCCAGTGAGTAATATCATTCTATCCTATGAGGATATATTCTAACCTCCGATACTTTAGGGGAAGAATTTTCATAAGGAGACTATACATTTTATGAGCTCGATTTTCTTCTATGAGAAAAATATTTCATTTATTATATTTAATTTGTTTCAGGTTCTATTTTCTTTACTGTTTTAATGTTTATAGATTTAAATATACTCATTAAAATAAGTATATTATTAATATAGGTTGAATAACAATAATAGTTATACGCCAAAGGTGTCTTGGAAGTTTAGTCTTTTATGTAAGCATGTGGCATTATACACAAATGTTCTGCAGGTAAGTTTTGATGTTTGTTTTTTGTTTTTCTTTCCTTAGGAGGAGAGTGTTTTTGTAGCTGATGTTGAAAGGTATTAAGATTACCTTCATCTAAAGCATAGGTGTCATCTTTTCCTAGGTAGTATGCCCAAATTTTTGCATTTCTCCTCTATTTGCCTTTTTCTTTCTCCAAGAGTTATTTTATAGCCAAAACTAGACTGCTTTCTGATGTGGACTTCTGAAGTTTCTTATTTCTTTTTCTATGGTTTCATCGGTGTCAACGGAGTCAGATATTTCTATCTTAATTTCAGCAAAGGAGGAGGTGGGGAGCGTTGTGCACTTCTTGTATATAGTGGGAGTGCATGTACAATAAACTACATTTGGCTTCAAGTTTATCCAGTATTAGAGTATGACTCTGGCAAAGGTTTACCATATTATCTTGTAGAATAGCCAAATGTTGATGATAAGTGGTGCTTGCATGCTGGAAAAATAGCTACATGTTTAGGCATTTCGAAAAAGATGGAAAGAAAAATGCTTTTAGAAGTAAGATTTCAAGTGAAAAAATATTTGAAGTCTGAGTATCATGGTATGGATATCAACTAATTATTTGCCTCAATCAGCTGGGTTGTACCTTGTAAGCACTCACAGGGCTCAAAAGGTTATCTTCGACAAGGTTCTTTGGTATATATCATGTAAAGATATATTCGGTCGTTTACATCAATTAAAAATGAACTTCATTCTTTTATTTACGTATTGATTTTGATTAAGAAATGAAATATAGGAATACATCTCTGGGCAAGTGCACACTATACTGTCTGATTCTCCTATAAGAGCCAATACTTATAAGGAAGGTTACATATGTTGTAGAAGTTTAATAATCACTTATGTTGAGTTTTGTAAACTTGAAGCTGAATTTGACACTTCTCCTACATTCCTCAGGCATGCTTGAATTTCATGCTAATTTTGATTGAGATTTTATTATTCTTCCTCTTGTAGAAACTTTCTTCTCTTCTAGACGGAGAAGTTAATAACTAATTAGGAGTTGGATTAGATACAATAGGTGGTAGTAGTAAACCTTCCCTTCCTATTCGTGATCCACTTGCATCAGCTTGTAGGCTAGAGCTAGAACCAAATAGAAGAGATATGGTAATTATGTCGAGGGATCGTGAAACACTACCTCTCCCTCCTAATACTCCTAAAACCCTTTATTTAGAGGGATTTCCTCCGGATAGCTCGAGAAGTCAAATAGCTCATGTCTATTCATATGCCATTTACTGAATCATTATTAATTTCTGAATATATTTGTTGCTTTTACCCTACTACACTTAAAATATATTTGGGAACAAGCAACAAATATAATGATTCAGAGATATTTGGGAACAAGCAACAAATATAATGATTTAGTAAATGACATCTAAAAGGATATGAGCTACTTCTCTTCTGGAGCTGTCCGGAGGAAGTCCCTCTATGTAGAGGGTGTAAGATGCACCAGGATGGAGATGTATTTCATGAGACAGCGACATAAATACGATAGATCTTTCATTTGGTGCTAGATCTGGACCACGATCTGATGGAAGTGGATCAAGAACAAGAAGGGAAGGTATACCACCACCACCTTCTCTTGTTAATCCAACTCCCTTGGAGTTATTAGCTTCTATGTGTCGAAGATATAAATGTTGTTACAAGAGGAGGAAGAATAATAATAAAAACAAAATCCAAATTAGTACTAAATTCAAGCATGCCCGAGGAATGTAGGAGCAGTATCAACCTTTTTTAGAGACTATGACTTTTGATATTTCTTGCATTGAGCCTAGTCTTTTCCAAGACCATTGTTGTAACCTTAGTTGTAAACTTATCAATTTTTACTATGATGGTACATTTATATTCTATGTGAAGCAAAAGTAGATGGCTACATATTTGGGAATGTTTTCCTTCTATATTCGGCTCAACGACTTTACATGGCCGCGACATTCGAATGAACCATAAATTTGGATTCAGAGTATTTTTGTCAATACTATGATTGAAGGACGGATTTTTTTTCACAAGTAGTGAAGCTTTAAAGAATATTCAATTTTTTTGCTTCTCGTGTTGTCATCCAAAAGATGTTGAATGTTGACATATGTATTTTGTGTGGCAAAAAAAAGAATGGAAAAGAGTTGTTGCATCTTAATGAATCAATTAAGTAAAAGTTCTAGGTAATTGATGAATTATACTTTGTTTCCTTATGATGCAATATTTTTCTAATTTGACGTTTATAGTTATTAGAATGACCAATTTGAAAATCATATCAGCTTACGAAAGGACTCTGCACTCAAGATGCATTAAAATGGAAATTTGTGTGAATGACATTGGTAGCTTCTATGCCTGGTCATTATCTTATTCCGCTGATATATAACTTTGACATTAATATTTGTACTTAAGCAAGTTTTTTTAGTATGTGAAATTGTGGATACAAATACATACATTTGTTCATCGTATGTTTCATCTATTTCAATGATTCTTATTGTCCACAAATACCAAAAACACTTGTTGGAACTAAACAAACCATTCTTTCTTATTCTTGTAGGGTGTGCTTTCCTTGTGGTATGTTTCTTCCTCATCTTGTTTTCATCTTTTTGCGAGTCATCTATTTGATTCTGGTAGTGTGTGATTTCCATGTTTAGATTTAAGCCTACTTTTCATAGATTTTGAATAGCTCAAATTCATTTTTATTTTGAATTGATCATTTAGAATTAGTGTTATCATTCAAACATAAGTTGGAAATATAAGTTATTGAAGCAAATAGTATGTGTTGTTGCTTCTCTACCTTTAGCAATACAACTCAAATTTACTAGAGCGTATCTATTAGGCTGACATATCTATATATTACCATTATTGTTCTTGTGATTCTTATTGTTTGTCTTGACTTGCAACCATATTTACTAATGGTGATTTCTATATATTTTATCTTTCATATTTATTGTATCATGGTTCAGTGCTCAATTTGTTATTTGTTAACTAATTGTGTGGAAATTTATACCCTACACTATTTCTAATGTCATGTAGGATTCTTTTAATTCATCCTTTTGAGCGATGGTTTTCATGAAGTTGTTTTCTAGATCATTACAGCTAACTCTACTACCTTGCAAGTTCAAAATCTATGTCAAAAGCAAAAGACATCGGATGATTCCAATTTGTCTAAATGTTTATCACAAAATTACCCTATTTTGATAGGAGTTAAAAGTACACAATGGATTGTGCAAGTTCGTCCAGACAATATCGTCATAAAAATGATTTGGTATATTTCTACATGCCACTGATTTTAACCTTGGGCTCCAAATATTTTATTTAGTGTAACACCCCGGAGCAAAAACAAACAAAAAACCAACTTTACAGAAAAAAATCTGCAGGTGCAACCAACGGTGGCATCGACGGACCATAGTCTGACCCGCGGTTTGTCCGACACAACCGTCGATAGTATCAGAAACTCCCAAAAGTTTTAGCCTGAAAAAATGGATTAAATCTTGGCCGAAGGACGGACTTACGGTCTGTAGGTAATACGATGGTCCGTAGTCCATGACAGTTGATCAATACTTCCGTCACCCATTCTCTGACAAGAGCTATGGATGACCAGCACATTCCTTAGGTGGACCTACGGTCAATCAGTATGACCGTCGGTGGAAAATTTACAGACAGTTAAGGGGAAATACAGTTGATCCAACCTCAAATATTCATAAATCTTAGCACAAAATGAATTAGGTATCCCATAACCTGCCCACAGATAGATAATTTAATAATCATTAGCCACCGACCTTTCTAAAATTATACCTCCGAGTAAAACGATATGCCCATTTTAGTAAAGGCCTGTCAAACAGGACCAATCGACGGACCCAATGACGGGGCATCGGTTAGACGACAGACCGTCAGTCTTGGATGTCAGTTGGTCCGACAACAACTTATCCAGGGGTCTTTTGGTCTATTCCCACTTTGTTTAAACCTTAAGTTACGTCGTTTTGACCTTGAATAATCAGATTTTAGTCAATTTAAGCCTAGAAACATAATTAAAATATATCTAAGTCAAATCATTAAATCAAAAGTTAGAAAAATTAGAAGCAAGAAAGGAGAAAAAGCTCAAGAACCTTAGTTTAAGAACACAACAAGCTCCATCAGTTCCAGCCCCAAAACATAAGTATTTTTCCATGGATTTCATCACCAGGTATGCGGGATTTCACTAGTGGGTTCCTTTCACCCAATGGGACCATAGTTTTCAATCAGATTCTTGATTTCCATATCATGATTAGACATAGGGTTTCTAGAAATTAATCAAAACTTCATGAACTTATAGTTATATATTCCAAATCAGATTATGATGTTATTATTCAGTTTACTGCATGAATTTAAGAACCCTACCTTTGTATTTCTCTTGTACTTGAATTAGACATGCTAGGTTAGATATTTCAGACACTTCAGATATACATGACTAAGTGATAAATGCACAATTACCAGATTAATTGTTACATTCTCAGTTCGCATGTTCAGTTTCGAGCAATCTAGTATTTACAGAACCTCAGACATATTCAGTAAATTTACAAAATTCATTGGGAGTAGCATAATACCGAGTTTGACTATGGTTCAACATACCCAATAGTCCCAGAACTACTAGCCAAGTAGGTTGTAAGTCCCCTCTGTGGGAAATCAGTTTAGTGGTCATGCTAGCATGCCTTTATACCTTTGGCAGGGTATATTGGATTCTCTCGATTTGACGTATACATCAGACTCCCGATTTAGCTCATGTGGTTTTATTATCGGTTATTAGTAGCTCCCAAAGATCAGTCAGACTCTCTGCATTGACCATTTATAAGTATATTCAGTATTCAGTTTCAGCATGTTATAAATTGGTCATTTCATCCAGTTAGCTCACAAAATTAGCATATCATGTTCACATTATTATACTTGTTTTTGTGCTTTTCAGTTATGTTTTATTTTAGCTTTACTCTCTCCTACATTCTTAGTAACTTTCAAGTACTGATGCATACATGCGCTACATCTTTTCGTTATGTAGGTTCAGGTTCTCAATATCCAGATCACGCCCAGATCGACATCCAATCTCTATTTCAGGAGATTCAGTGGTAAGTCCTCATTCTCCGAGGACAACAGTCATGGATGTCATTTCAGTTTTTAGTCATTTAGTTTTACTTTTTGCTAATTTTAGCTGGGGGCGTGTCCCAGTATTTTTAATCCAGTTTAGAGGCTTATTTCAGACATAGTTAGATTCAGTTTAGTATTGAGTTGATATTTTCATTGTATTAAACTCATCAGTTTTCATATATATCAGTTTTAGAATATGGGTGTTCACCCTCTTTTAATTTTAAGTTATAATTTATCTTCTGCATCAGTTTATTATCTTTAGTATGCTCATAATCATGCAAATAGGGTTAGCTTGGGATTACTTGTGGTTCTATATTTCATGTCCGCATCTCGGTGGTAGCTTGGGGTGTGACAAAACTTTGTATCAGAGCACTAGGTTCAAGAGTCCTAGGATGTCTGAAAATCCCGCACTAAGTAGAGTCTTTTTCATTGGTGTGAAGTGCACCATATCTAATGAGATGGAGGATATGAAGTGTTTTAGGAAGAAATTCATTTTCTTGTTACTCTTATCGTGCTTAAGGTATGATCAAATTCCATTCTAACTTGAGGTTGTTTATTTCTGATCATGACTCCTCGTAGACCTAACGCTAGGAATGCGAATGCCAGAAATGCAAAAGCAGATCCTCTAGCCCCAGATCAGGAAGTCTCCAATGCTGAGTTTAGAAATGTCATACAGATGTTGTCAAAGAGTATGATTAACCAGAACAATTGGGTTCATGCTTATGTGAATGAAAATGGTGGATCAGTAGCAGCAAGGGTCTGTCACATTGTTAGGATGAATCCGCATGAGTTCTTAGGATCGCAGACTAATGAGGATCCTCAGAATTTCTTGGATGAGATGAAGAAGATATTTGAGGTAATGCAAGTCACTAGGAATGATCGGGTTGAGTTAGCATCGTACCAGTTGAAGGATATTGCTCATATTTGGTACACTCGGTGGAAGGTGAATAGGGGTGTAGATGCAACTCCTATCACTTGGGATTGCTTTAGCGAGACTTTTCTTGACAGGTTTTTCCTAATAGAGTTGAGAGAGGCAAAGGCTCAGGAATTCATGAACTTAAGCAAGGGTAACATGACAATCCAAGAGTATGGACTCAAGTTTAACTAACTCTACAGGTATGCTCATCACATGGTTGTTGTTTCCAGGGCTAAGATGAATAAGTTTTTGTATAGAGTGTCAAATTTGTTGAAACAGAGTGTAGAAATGCGATGTTACTTGGAGATATGAACATCTCTAGGGTTATGACTCATGCTCAGTAGGTTTGGGGTGATAAGCTTAGGGAACAAGCTAAGGAAAATCAGAAGTCTAGGACTGGGAATTGTGACTATTCTCAACAAAAATCGAGTGGTGGAAATCGCTCGTAGGGTCAGCAGAAGTTTTTGGATCTAGACCCTTCATCAACAAGTGTTTCATCCTCCAAGAGCAGGTACGAACAGAAGGGTAGAGCACCAGGCTCTAAATCTTAGGGAAGTGTTTCAGGAACCAAGACTTACCCCACTTTCCCTAAGTGTGGTAAGAACAATTCGGGCGAGTGTCTTGCAGGAAAAGAGGGATGTTTTGGGTGTGGTCAGTCTTGTCACATGTTGAGAGATTGTTCTTCTAGACAAGGTCAATTAGGTGGTAATGGTAGAGCTCAATCTACAACTTCAGCAGCACCAGCAAGTCACCAAACTAAATAGGGTAACTCATCTGGTACAGGTAGCGGTCAGTGCAAGAACAAGTTGTACGCTCTTCAGGATCGCCAAGATCAGGAAGGTTCTCCTGATGTAGGCAGTGATACATTACCTGTTTTTGACCTTGATGTTTATGCATTATTAGATCCAAGGGTTACTCTTTCTTTTGTGACTCCTTACATAGCAGTCCAATTCGATGTCAGTCGAGAAACTCTCTCAGTACCTTTCTCAGTCTCTACTCCAATCGGTGACCCAGTTATAGCTAGACGGATATACAAAAATTTCCCTATCACAGTCTCTCAGAAGTCACCTTAGCAAATCTAGTAGAGTTAGAAATGGTAGACTTCTATGTCATTCTAGGCATGGATTGGTTACACTTATGTTATGCATCTGTCGATTGTAGAACTAGGATTGTTCATTTTCAGTTTCCAGACTAACCAATTTTAGAATGCAAGAGTAGTAACTTAGCGCCTATGTGTCAATTTATTTCTTACCTTAAGTTCAGAAAGATGATATGTAAGGGTTATCTCTATCATCTAGTTCGGGTTAAGGATTCTATCCTTGAAATCTCAACTCTTGAGTCAGTTCCAGTAGTTTGTGAATTAGTAGAAGTGTTTCAAAGATCTTCTGGGAGTCCCTCCCGAAAAGGAAATCGACTTTGGAATTGATCTCCTTCAAGATATCCAGCCTATTTCTATTCCTCCTTATAGAATGGATCCAACAGAGCTTAGGGAATTGAAAGAGCGGTTGAAAGATCTTCTAGATAAGGGCTTCATAAGACCTAGTATTTCATCATGGGGTGTATCAATGTTATTTGTAAGAAATAAAGATGGTTCTCTCAAAATGTGCATTGACTATACACAGTTGAACAAGGTCACAATCAAGAATAAGTATCCCATCCCCATGATTGATGACTTGTTTGACCAACTTCAGGGTGTTATCCATTTCTCAAAGATAGACCTCAGATCGGGTTATCATCAGCTTAGAGTCAGAGATAGTGACATTCCAAAAATAGCCTTCAGAACTCGGTATGGTCATTATTATTTGTATTTATGTCATTTGGACTAACTAATGCTCCTGCAGCTTTCATGTATTTGATGAACAAAATGTTCAAACATTACTTGGACTTGTACGTTATCATCTTTATTGATGATATCCTCATTTACTCTAGGGGTGAGGAAGAACATGCGAGTCATTTGAGAATTGTTTTACAAACTCTCAAGGATTTCAATTATTTGCTTAATTTAGCAAATGTGAGTTTTGGTTGCAATCTGTTGCTTTCGTTGGCAACATTGTATCTAGCAAAGGGATTCGAGTAGATTCACAGAAGATAGAAGCAGTGAAACAGTGGCCCAAACCTACCTCTACTACAGATATAAGAAGTTTCTTTGGTTTAGCAGGTTATTACAGAAGGTTTGTGGAAGGGTTTTCATCCATAGCCTCACCATTGACTGGATTGACTCAGAAGATGGTCAAGTTTCAATTGTCAGATGATTGTGAGAAAAGCTTTGCACAATTGAAAACAGTATTGACTACAACTCTTGTATTGACTCTACCATAGGGTTCAAATGTTTATGTGATCTATTATTATGTATCCTGAGTTGCCCTAGGTTGTGTTGATGCAGCGAGATAAGGTGATATCTTATTCCTCTAGACAACTTCAGGTTCATGATAAGAGCTATCAAACTCGTGACCTCGAGCTTGAAGTAGTGGTGTTTGAACTTATGATCTGGAGACACTACTTGTATGGTGTTCACGTAGATATGTTCACTGACCATAAGAGCCTTTAGTATGCGTTAACCCAGAAAGAGTTTAATCTTTGCTAGAGAAGATGGCTAAAGTTCCTTAAGGATTATGATATGAGTGTGCATTATCATCCGGTTAAGGCGAATGTAGTAGTAGATGCTCTTAGTAGATTGTCTATGGGTAGTGTAGCCAAAGTTGAGGAAGAAAGGAATGAGCTAGTGAAGGATGATCACAGGCTTGCTCGCTTGGGAGTTCGCCTTATGAGCATCTCAGACAATGGTGTAACATTTTAAAATGGGGCAGAATCTTATTTGGTAGTGAAGGTTAAGGAAAATAAGGAAAGCAGCCCAATCTTGCTTGAACTTAAGAGTGCAGTCCATAATAAAAGAGTGGAGGTTTTCTCCGAAGGGGGAGATGGTGTACTTCACTACTAGGGTAGATTGTGTGTTCCTGGTCGGCTAGTTGAGACAACATATTCTTGTAGAAGCCCATAAATCTCTGTATTCTATTCATCCAGGTGCCACTAAGATGTACCGGGATCTGCGGGACGTCTATTGGTTGAATGGCATGAAGAGGAATATAGCAGACTTTGTGAGTAAGTGCCCCAATTGCCAGCTAGTCAAGGTAGAACATCAGAACCAGGGGGTTTGACTGAAGAGATCGATATTCCTACTTGGAAGTGGGATTTTATTAATATGGATTTCATCATTGGATTACTGCGTACACGTTGATAGCGTGACTCTATTTTGGTGATAGTTGATAGGACGACTAAGTCTTCTCACTTGTTGGCGATCAAGGTTACATATTTGGCAGAAAATTATGCAAGTCTTTACATTTATGAGATTGTGAGGTTGCATGGGGTTCCTTTGTCTATCATCTCACATATAGGTCCTCAGTTTACCTCTCATTTCTGGAATTCATTTCAGATTGGTCTTGGTACTTAAGTTAACCTTAATACAACATTTCATCCATAGAACGATGGACAGGAAGAGCGTACCATTCAGACCTTAGAGGATATGTTGAGAGCTTGTGTGATCTATTTCAAAGGTAGTTGAGATGATCACCTTACTCTTATTAAGTCTGCCTACAATAATAGCTGTCACTCCAGCATTCATATGGTCCCTTATGAGGCTTTATATGAGCGTAGATGTAGATCTCCTGTTGGTTTTTTTGAAATAGGTGAAGCAGCTTTGATAGGGCCAGATTCAGTCCTTTATGCTATGGAGAAAGTGCAACTCATTAGAGATAGACTTAAGACATCCCAAAGTCGTCAAAATTCATATGCAGATGTAAGGAGAAGGGAAAGTTCCAAGTTGATGATTGGGTTTTTCTGAAGGTCTAAACTATGAAAGGGGTGATGAGATTTTGAAAGAAAGAGAAGCTCAGTCCTTGATATGTAGGCCCATACAAGATCTTGTAAAGGGTCGGCAAGGTGACATATGAGTTAGAGTTGCCAGCAGAATTAACAGCAGTGCATCTGGTCTTCCACATCTCACTCTTGAAGAAGTGTATTGGTTATCCAGCCTCTGTAGTGCAATTAGAGAGTGTGGAGGTGAAAGATTGTCTTTCTTATGAGGATGTACCAGTTGAGATTCTTGACCGTCAAGTCAGAAGGTTGAGAAACAAAGAAGTCTTCATTCGAGGACTAATGTTCCCAAGGGGGAGATAATGTAACACCTTGTAGCCAAAATAGACCAAAAACAAGCTGTAAAGAAAAAAACATTCAGGTGAAACCAACGCTGGCATCAACACATAGCCTAACCCATGGTCCGTCCTACACAACCATCGATGGGATCAGAAATTCCCAAAAAGTTCAACCTAGAAAAATTTGTTAAATCTTGGACGACGGATGGACTTACGATCCGTAGGTCAGACAACGGTCCGTATTCCGTGATTATCGATTAATACTCCATTTACCCACTCTTTAACAAGAGCTACGGATGACCAACACGGTCCGTAGGTCTGATCGTATGTGGAAAATTTGCAGACAGTTAAGGGGAAATGCAGTTGGGTCAACTTCAAATGGTCATAACTCTTAGCACAAAATGAATTAGGTGTCCCATAACCTACCCACAGATAGATAATTGAATCATCTTTCCATAGCCAAAAACATTTCTTAAATGAAACCTCCGAGTAAAAGGTTATGCCTATTTAAGTAAAGAATTGTCGAACAGGCCCAGTTAACGGACCCAACGACGGGGCGTTGGTCAGATGACGGACCGTTAGTCCTGGCCGTCGTTTGGTCTATCAACAACATATCCAGGGGTCTTTTGGTCTTTTACCACTTTATTTAAATGTTAAGTTATGTCATTTTGACCATAAATAATCAGATTTTAGCCAGTTTAAGCCTAGAAACATAATCAAAACATTCTAAGTCAAATCATTAAATCAAAAGTGAGAAAAATTAGAAGCAAGAAAGGAGAATACGCTCAAGAACCCTAGTTCAAGAACACAACAAGATCCATCAGTTCCAGCCCCGAAACGTAAGTTTTTTTTCATGGATTTCATCACCAGGTATGTGGGATTTCACTAGTGGGTTCCTTTCACCCATTGGGTTCCTAGTTTTCAGTCAGATTCTTGATTCCCATATAATGATTTGACATAGTGTTTCTAGAACTTCATGAACTTATTAGTTATATATTTCAAATCAGATTATCATGTTATTATTAAGTTTATTGCATGATTTTTAGAACCATAACCTTGTATTTCTCTAGTTCTTGAATTAGACATGCTAGGTAAGATATTTCAGACACTTCAGATATACATGCCTCAGTTATAAATGCATGGTTACCAAATTAATTGTTGGATTCTCATTTTGCATGTTAAGTTTCGAGCTATCCAGTATTTACAAAAACTCAGACATAATCATTAAATTTACAGAATTCATTGGGAGTAGCATAATACCGAGTTGGACTAGGGTTCAGCGTACCCAATTAGTACCAAAACTACTAGGCAAGTAGGTTGTAAGTTCCCTCTGTGGGCAATCATTTTAATGATCACTCCAGCATGCCTTTACACCTTTGGCAGGGTACATTGGGTCCTCTCGATGGGGCGTATACATCGGACTCCACATTTAGATCATATGGTTTTATTATCGGTTATTAGTAGCTCCCAAAGATCACTCAGACTCTCTGCATTGACCATTTATTAGTATATTCGGTATTCAGTTTCAGTATTTTATAAATTGTTCATGGCATTCAGTTAGCTTAGAATTTAGTTTATTATGTCAGATTATTATACTTGCTGTTATGCCTATTCAGTGATGTTTTATTACAGCTTTACTCAGTACCTTTCAAGTATTGACGCATATGTGCGCTACATCTTCTCGTGATACATGTTTAGGTTCTCAGCATCCAGATCACGCATAGATCGACTTCTGATCTCCAGTTTAGTAGATTCAATGGTGATTCGTCATTCTCCGAGGACAACAGTCATGAGTGTCATTTCAGTTTTTAGTTATTTGGTTTCAGTTTTTGCTAGATTTAAGTGGGGGCTTGGCCCAGTATTTCTAGTCTAGTTTATAGAATTATTTCAGACATAGTTAGATTCATCTTAGTATTGAGTTAATATTTTTGTTGTATTAAACTCATCAGTTTTCATATATATCATTTTAGCTTATGGGTATTCTCCCTTGTTTCATATTAAGTTATTATTTAGTTTCTGCATAACTTTATTATCTTTAGTATGCTCATGATCATGCAAGCAGGGTTAGCTTGGGATCATTTGTAGTTCTAAGTTTCGTGTCCACGTATCGGGGTAGCTTGGGGGGTGACATTTAACTTGGATTGTAGCAAGAGAGTTTTATTTTTCCTATGTACTTGTACAAGAAGTCACTTTTGGATTATGTAGTTGAGAGAATTTTAGATAAATCCCTAAATAAATCTCTAATTTAATAATAATATTTGAATTGGGATAATGTACAAGTACCCCCCTCGTCCTATGCCTGAAATCTCAGAGACACACTCATACTATACTAAGGTCCTATTACCCCCTGAACTTATTTTATTAATAATTTTCTGCCCCTTTTCGGCCTACGTGACAATATTTTTTGGGTCCAATGCTGATTGACTTTTTTTTGCAAGATAGTGCCAGGTATACTGAAAAGGGGTAGAAAACTACTTTAAAAAACATCAATTAATGTAATGAAATATGTAGCACCACATTTTCCCCTCACATTTATTAAAGAAATATCATAGTGGATTACTTGAAGTGGGCACTCAACTCTGTTAGTCTTCCCAAATGGTTTATGTGTAACCTTTCCACCAAGATAGTTTCACAAGTTGGCATATCAATTTTGGTGAAAGAACTTAAATGTCCTTCCTCTGCGAACCTATTCATTCAATCTTTCCCTATATGACCTAAATCTTGCATGTCATTTAATGACATACAGATCATTATTACTTAAAGAACATGTCATTACACAATGACAACATAATAGTCATAAGTTCAAGGATTACAATCTAAAATGATAAAATGATCATAAAAATGTTCAAAACCATGTAAAACATTTTCTAGAGTTATTCTAAAATCATTGCGACTAAATGATAAATTTAACCTACATCTAAAAGAACATAGAAAGATACTAAGTTTCGTCGAATCTCTGGAGCATATAGGATGTCATGCAACATTAAAAAATGGCCACCCCACAAGGTCAATTTGCATGTGTCTATCCTTTTGACTTCAAGTTTACTATTATTTCCTACATACATCCACATTGATTTAGATGATACTTAAAGAAAATCCCCAAAATCTTCTCTATCTCAACTCACTTGGTCGGTGGATCTATAGTCTACAATCCATATAGGATAAGATTAAATTAGTAAGGAAGTGCTAGAAATACATGTAGTACATAGATATGTATTAAGAAATACTACCTTTTTTTTGCTCAATAAATTCACGATCAAACTACCCTAGCACTTTGCAAATGTAGAACTCCATTTTGCTCTTATATCTCTTCTTGAGTAACCTTTTTTATTTATTGAAATTAAGTTTCTTCTTTTTCTTAGAGGGTCCTTATCTGGAGTTTTTGTCTTTCTCGCCTATTTTTTGACTCTTCTTGCGTTTGAAGTTTCAAGATTCTGTACCACTTGACTCTGACACAAAGGTATTAGAATAAGCTTTAGTAGCCCGAAGATGCTCATCTTCATCATTAACATAGTGGGCAACATCAGAAAATATTTTGATGCTATCATTATGTGTTATGTTTACCTTCAAATGTTCCTAGTTATTGGTAATTGACTGAATCACTACCTGAATTTATTGGTCATCTTAAAGAAATTACCAATACTTCCGAGTTGAGCGGTCAATTTGACATCACCGTAAGGTATTTTTGATATTTTGATCATGACTGTTCTTGTAAGTGTCAAATTTGACAGTCAACTATCGGAGGTGGGTCACAGATGTACCCCATACGTTCCTCGTAGATTAGTCCACATAGCATGAGAAGTAGGGAATTTAGCACATTCATGTATGAGGTCATCAATCACAAAACCAACTAGTATTCTACGGATTATCCAAGCTTTATAAACTTCAAGATCCTTATATATTGTTAAGTGTTACTCTCTTCTGGTTGTTTCCTGAGAGCATATTTCTCTTTCAGTATATACCAGATTAAAGATTCCAACCATCGTAATTGTCACCATTCAGTTTTTCACATTTGTTTAAGTGAACAATGATACTTTCTTATGCAATGCATATATTTTAAGATATAATAAGGCAAGAATATTTAAACATTCATGGATATGACATACATATTCAAGCATATGTATTCTCAGAAGTATTTCATATTCAACGAAAAGACATGTAAGCATCCAATCATCATCTACAAATTCAAAACTAAACCAAATTTTGAACTAGTTTCTTAATCTGTATATCAATATATTAAATACTTTGATAACAAAATTTTTACGTCTAATAAATTAAGTTGGATAAAAACTGACTACATAATTTTTATATTTCAATTCGAAAAAGCAATAACATATTTCAAGTCATCTAAATCTAAATTCCTCTAACAAGTCTTCAAGGTAATAAATATAAACCCTAAAAATCATACTGGATTAAATTTTCTGATAAGTAAAAGTCAATCTATTAATCCAAGGTTCACAGAGAGTGTCTTCTTAATAAGCTAAGAATCACCAATTTGATATTTAAGAAAATCCTGCCAATTCAGCGCACTTTATTTAAAGAGGTGAATTAAATTACTTGCTGAAACATTAAGGGATATATTCAAACAATTAAGTTCTGTTAAATTCTTTCTTGTTTGTGTTGCCCTTGGATTACTTCATTGGATGACTTCACGCCCTCAGAGACATGTCTTGCGATGTTGTTCTCTTCTACATTGTCCCTTTGCTAGACTTCGATAATTTCCACTTGGAAATATTCGAGTTTGTTTACGTTCAGCCATGTGTGAAATATGAACAACAAAACAATAGGAATTGTTGAATTTTTAAATGTGACAATACATGTCACTATCATTTGTAGAAGACAAAAAATGTGTAAAGAGCATAAGGACTAAATGAATTTTATCGAGACCAATATTGTTGACATGCTTATTATATATTTAAGTCATAAAAATAAAATCTATTATGAATATTTTCATAAAACACATAATATTAATCTTATAGGAAACAAATATATGCAATATAAGACTTCACATTTTCCCATATTAAAAAAATAGCAATAGTACAACTTGTACTACACTTCTTTAGTACTAGTACTTCACTAATTTCTTTTTCAAGAATAAAAAAATGCATTAAATCTTTACCTTTTTAAATTAAAACAATCATTAATATAGTGCAAAATTTTTCAACTCTTCAAGAAATACATTTTACGGGTATATTCTTTCTTCTTTCAATTTTGATTAGAATAATCATCTTTTTCACAAAAATATAATAAAATTAGACCCTCAAATTCCAAAAAGAAAATACAGAGACCCACAAAATTATGGAAAAAATATTTTTTCCAATATCTGTTGTTCAAAGGAATAATGGAGAAAATAAATATATTATTCGTTTACAAATCAGGTTTATGGAGTAATTGTATCACATATGATTTTAGATCAAAAGATGGCGAGTTCAATTCTCATCGGATCTATATTCAGTCTGATTCTCGTTCACTTATATGTCTTAAAGGTAAGAATAAATATTATTTTTATATTGGCAGATTTTTTATTCTCTAGATCCAAATTATTTTTTTCCTATAAATAAAAAATTGAGAAAAAAAACACAACCACTATTTATTTCAAGAAATAACATATCACACATGGAATAATTAATGTCACTCTGATACTAGTGTAATTATTAACAGTAAGAGGAATAAGATTGTGTATCTTTTAACCGTAGCGGAAAAAGTATTCAATGATATCCTTTTTGAAGATTTTCTCCGATTGGGACTTTGAATCTAAAGAAAAGAAAGTGCAATGGCACGAACTAAGTGACCTCTTGGATTTTTTGATGTCAATGTTAAAAAATAAATTGTCTGTCATTTTTCCTTTTTTTTGTTTATGATATTTCTCTCTTTTTTCAATTGTGAAGAATGATTTTAAAGGGACTCTATGTTGCTGTTAAATAATGTAACTGTTCCCACTCTTTTCAAAATAATATTTAGCTTCTTTTTACAGAAACTATATTGGGTAAAGTGGGATCCACATGAGAAACTCATGACCAAAAATAACTTATAGAACGTATCAAGTGCTAGTTGCTATTTCTAAGCAATTAATTTGGAGGTCGTAGATGGTTTAAATAGGAATCTCAAATGTAATTACAATAGTGGTTGATGGAGATAAGTACTAGATCTTACACCTAAGACTTGAATGTATGGTCTAAATAGATTTTGGATTCCATTTGCCACTATAAAAGTATCTACCCTTATGTCATGAGGATTCAACATTTTTCATAAAACTAGGAAGATTAGGTTTGCCTAAATTTCCAATTATAATTTTTCAATGAAGGGTTTCTAAGTAAAAACATTGCAATTACCCAGTTGCAATAATAGTGGTAACTGCTACCTACCTATTATAATGGATATGTCTCCAATAAATAGTAATAAGTTTAATTAAATATATGACCAAGCTGATTGTGTTCTTCCAAAATTGAAGGTGAAGTAAATTAAAACATAGCATTAATGGGAGCAATCAAAAAATGTATGGCATAATTTTTGATAGAGTCTGAAATGCTAATGTGCACAACAAATGTTAGTTAACCTTTTTCCTCCTGGAGATTGGATTTCCAAAGAAATTGTATCAAAAGATAAATATAAGTACATGAGATTGAGATTGTTATGACATTTTTGAAAGGCGATTTGTGTTTTATTCTACTTTGTGAACTCATCAGAACCATAGATTTGTACCTACAGAAAGGATTTAATAGCATATTTGGATTGTCATGTTGTTGGATCTATTAATAAAGAACTCTTCAAGGCCACAATTTATTTAATTCTATGAGTAATTGTTAGGTTCCTAACGGTGTCAATGTAAAATGAAGAGTTGTGACTTTTATAATGAGTTGACATTTTGAAGATTTGCTACTTTTATGAAAGTAGTGAAACTTTTTTAATAGTTATGACTTTTATGAAGAGTTGTGTCTAGTCTGAAGAGTTGTGACTTCTATGAAAATTTACATTTTTCTCATAAAACTATGGCTTTTTAGAAGGGTTGTGACTTTTTCAAAGGGTTGTGATCATTCCCATAAGACCAAATAAGCACTCGCTCACACTAACCTCTGTTGTCTATATATAAAAAAGAGTTTCCTGTTATTTTTCAATAACAAATAACTAATTTCTATACTTCCTCTTCTACTAAGCCTACTATTATAAGTGTAATTTACTGTTCTTGAGTTTTTTTCCTGACGCCGTGGTTTTTCGTACCAATTCACTGGTGAGTAATATCATTCTATCCTATGATTATATATTCTAACATCCGATACTTGAGGGGGTTGAATCTTCTTAAGGATATTGTACATTCTATGAGCTCGATTTTCTTTTTGAGAAAAATATTTAATTTATTATATTTAATTTTTTTCAGGTTCTATTTTCTTTAAATTTTTAATATTTATAGATTTCAAAATACTCATTAATATAAGTATATTAGTAATACAGGTTGAAAAACAATAATAGTTTCACGCCAAAGGTGGCTTGGAACATTAGTCTTTTATGTAGGCATGTTACGTTATACACAAACATCTGCGGGTTAGTTTTTATGTTTCTTTTTTGTTTTTCTTTCCTTAAAAGGAGAGTGTTTTTGTAGCTTATTGTTAAAGCTATTTTAGTTTATCTTCATCTAAAGCATAGGTGTCTTGTTTTCCTAGGGAGTATGCCCGATTTTTGGCTTTTCTCCTTTAGTTGCTTTTTTCTTTCTCCAAGAGTTATTTTATAGACAAAATAGATTGCTTTTTGATGTGAACTTCTGAGTTTCTTCTTTATTTTTTCTATCGTTTCATCGGTGTCAACGGAGTCAAATATTTCTATATTAATGTCAGCAAAGGAGGAGGTGGGGAGCGTTGTGCACTTGTTTTATATAATGGGAGTGCATGTAGAATAAATTACATTTGGCTTCAAGTTTATCAAGTATTAGAGTATGACTCTGGAAAAGGTTTACCATATTCTCTTTTAAAATGTCATAATGTTGATGATAAGTGGGGCTGGGAGGCTGGAAAAAGAGCTACGTGTTTAGGCACCTTGAAGGATGGATTTTTATATCCTCTAAAGCATTTTTAGGCTCCAAAAGAAGGAAATAAAAATGCTTTTAGAAGTAAGATTCCAGTGAAAAGTATTTCAAGTCTGAGCATCCTTGTATGGATATCAATTAATTCTTTGCCTCAATCAGTTGGGTGATTCCTTCTAAGAACTCATAGAGTTCAAAAGGTTATCTTCAACAAGGATCTTTGGTTTATATCATATAGAGATATATTTTTGGCCGTTTGCATCAATTAAAAATGAATTTTATTCTTTTATATACGTCTTGATTTTGATTAAGAAATGAAAGATAGGAATGCATCTCTAAGGACCGAGTGCACCCTATACTGTCCGATTCTCCTATAAGAGCCAATAGTTATAAGGATGGTCACATATGTTGTAGACGTTTGATAATCACTGAAGCTGAATTTGACACTTCTCCACATTCCTCAGGCATGCTTAAATATTTGCTTATTTAGATTGTTTTTTTATTATTCTTCCTCTTGTAGAAACTTTCTTCTCTTCAAGACAGATAAGTTAATAACTACTAAGGAGTTGGATTAGATAGAGCACGTGGTAGTGGTAAACCGTCCTTCCTATTCTTGATCCACTTGCATCAGCTCGTGGGCTAGAGATAGCATCAAATGGAAGAGCTATGGTGTTTATATTGAGGGCTCGTGAAACACTACCTCTCCCTCATGGTGCTCCTAAAACCCTTTACATAGAGGGACTTCCTCCGGACAGCTCCAGAAGACAAGTAGCTCATATCTATTGATATGTCATTTATTGAATCATTATTAGTTTCTGAATATATTTGTTGTTTTTACCCTACTACACTTAAAAGATATCTTGGAACAAGCAACAAATATATTGATTCATCAATATTTGGGAACAAGCAACAAATATAATGATATATTAAATAATATTTCAAAGGATAAGAGCTACTTCTCTTCTGGAGAAGTCTGCAGGAAGTCCCTCTATGTAGAGGGTGTTAGATACACCAGGAGGGAGATGTAGTATTTCACGATACATGAACATAAATAGCATAAGTGTTTAATTTCGTGGTAGCTCTGGCCCACTAACTGATGGAAGTGGATCACGAACAAGAAGGGAAAGTATACCACCACCACTTTCTCGAGTTAATCCAACTCCCTTGTAGTTATTAACTTATACGTCTCGAAGATGAAAATGTTGTTATAAGAGGAGGAAGAAGAATAATAAAAACAAAATCCAAATTAGTACAAAATTCAAACATGACCGAGTAATGTAGGAGCATTGTCAGCCTTTTCTAGAGACCATGCTTTTTGATATTTGTTGTAATTAGCCTAGTCTTTTCCAAGACTATTTTTGTAACCTTAGTTGTAAGCTATCAATTTGGACTATGATGGTACATTTATATTTGATATGAAGAAACAGTAGATGGCGACCTATGTGAGAATGTTTTCCATCTATACAAGGCTCCACGAGTTTACATGGTTGCGACATTCGGATGAACCATAAATTTGGATCTAGAATGTTTTTGTCAATACTATTGTTCAAGGACGGATTTTGTTTCACAAGTAGTGAAGCTTTAAAGAATTTGCAATTTTTTTCCTTCACGTGTTTAAATGGAAAAATGTTGAATGTTGGCATAGGTATTTTGTGTGGCTCACAAAAAAAGAATGGAAAAGAGTTGTTGCATCATATTAACTCAATTAAGGAAACGTTATAGCTAATTTTTTATTATACTTTGTTTCCTTATGATGCAATCATTTTATAATTTGAGGTTTATAATGACTAGAATGACCAATTTGACAATCATATCAGCTTACACAAGGAATCTACATTCAAGATGTATTAAAAAGGAAAGTTGTGTGAATAACATTGGTAGTTTCTCTGCCTGGTCATTATCATATTTGGTTGATCTATCACTTTGAATTGAACATTAGTACCTAAGAAAGTTATTTTAGTATGTGAATTATGGATAAAAATACATAAATTTGTTCATTGTATTTTTCGTCTATCAGTCATTCCTATTGTCCACAAATACCAAAACGTTTGTTGGAACTAAACAAACCATTCTTTATTATTCTTGTAGGGTGTTCTTTTCTCATTGTATGTTTCTTCCTCATCTTGTTTTCACCTTTATGCGAGTCAATGTCCTTGATTCTTGTAGCGTGTGATTTCCATGTTTAGATTTAAGCCTACTTTTCATAGATTTTTAATATCTCACTTTTATTTTTATTTTGCATTGATCATTTAGCATTAGTGTCATCATTCCAACATAAGTTGGAAATATAAGTTATTGAAGCAAATAGTATGTGTTGTTTCTTCTCTACCTTTAGCAATACAACTCAAATTTACTAGAGCGTATCTATTAGGCTGATATATCGATATATTACCATTATTGCTCTTACAATTCTTCTTGTTTCGCTTGATTTGCAACCATATTTAAAAATGGTGATTTCTATATATTGTATCTTTCATATTTTTAGAATCATGGTTCAATGCTCAATTTTTTATTATTAACTAATCTTGTGTCAATTTATACCCTACGCTATTTCTAATGACATGTAGGATTTTTTAAATTCTTCCTTTTTAACGATTGTTTTAATGAAGTTGTTTTCTTGATTATTACAGCTAATTCTGCTACATTGTAAGTTCAAAATCTATGTCAGAAGCAAAAGACACCGAAAGCTTCCAATTTGTCTAAATGTTTATCACAAAATTACCCTATTCTGATGGGAAGTAAAATTACACAACGGAATGCGGAAGCTCGTCTAGACACTATCGTTATAAAACTGATTTGGTATATTTTTACATGCCACTGATTTTAACTTTGGGCTCCAAATATTTTGTTTAGCCTGGATTGTAGCAAGAGAATTTTATTTTTCCTATGTACTTGTACAAGAAGCCACTGTTGAATTATGTTTTTACCCCTTTATAAATTAAATTTTAGAAAATTATGTATTAAATTTTTTAAACTTTTCGCTCAATTTAAAAACCTTTTTTTCCTTCATCCCTTGTTGGACCGTCAATTATCTCTGATGTTAAGCTTTTGTCTCAATAATATCCTCGATGCAAACCTTTGGTTCATATTTTCTCTTATTTTTAACAAGTCGTCTAAAGTAAAAATATTAAACATTTTTTACTATGTTGCAAAATCTGATTGGTCTTAATTCAAATCCTTTCTCAAATAAATAATTGAAACTACATATGATACATATCTTTATCCAATAAGCTTGATATTAATATTAAAAATATTAATTTCATGATATCTTTTAATTGAAGTATTTTAAATCAACCGGTAATTTACTACTCAATTAATATTTAAAGATCTAACTAAAATCGATACTTGAATGTTTAATCGTCAATTTAAAAAACAATTAATATTTTTATATTTATATTATGTTTTCTATCAATTATCAAATTCTCTTTTTCAATTTCCTCGTTTATTCTTTTTTCATCTCTTATTCTCAATTAATAAAGATATCTAGGATTTAACATTGAAGTGAACTTACATGTTCATATTGTTTGAATTTGTATTATTTTCATGGTTGGTTGGAATTGCAAAATAGGTTATTTTCATTCTTTTATTTTGAATTATTGATACGGGCAAAAGAAAAATTATAGTATACATACATAGTTGCTTAATTAAAATCATCTTCTATTGAAATCACCATTCATAAATGAATTTTGTTGTTATTTTCTCCCTTTTTATTTTATTCTTAGTTTAAAAGATTTAAAAATTTAAATTGGTGAACAAGATGCAAGAATAAAAATACCATGGAACCCATAATCAAAGGGTCTAACTTGCCCTTAAACTATGAGACTGTGCATAAATTTACCCATCAACAACCATATGAGTGCGGGCAATAATAAATAAAGGTAGGTTTGAGCCCAAAGGTTGACGTCGGGGGTATTTAGGGACCAAAAGGTGAATGGAGGGAAGATTTTTACCATTTCAAAAAGTTGAAGGCATTTTAGGCCCCTCTTCGTAAATATTATATCGTTTTAATTACATGAATGTGTATTTACCTTTTCACTTAACTCAATGAATTCCTAATTAAATCTATAATTTAATAATAATATTTAAATTGGGATAATATACAAGTATCCCCTCAACCTATTACCCCCTGAACTTATTTTATTAATAATTTTCTATCCCTTTTTGGCCTACGTGGCACTATCTTGTGGGTCCAACGCCGGTTGATTTTTTTTCAAGCTAGTGTCACGTAAGCTGATAAGAGGTAGAAAATTACTTAGAACATCATCAATTAATGTAATGAAATGTGTAGCACCACATTTTCCCCTCGCATTTATTAAAGAAATATCATAATGGATTACTTCAACTGGGTACTCAACTCTGTTATTCTTCCCAAATGGTTTACGTGTAACCTTTTGATCAAGATAGTTTCATAAGTTGGCGTACCAATTTTGGTGAAAGAACTTAAATGTCCTTCCTCTGCCAACCTATTCAATCAATCTTTCCCTATATGACCTAATATTGCATGTCATTTAATAATATCAACACCATTATTACTTAATAACATGTCATTACACAATGCTCAACATAATAGTCATTAGTTCAAGGATTACAATCTAAATCGATAAAACAATTATAAAAGGTTCAAAACCATATTGATCATTATCGAGAGTTATTTTAAAATCATTGCAACTAACTGATAAATTATAACCTACGTCTAAAAGAACATAGAAAGATACTAAGTTTCGTCGAATCTCTGGAGCAAATCAGATGTCATGCAACATCAAAGAACGACCACCCCACATGGTCACTTTGCATGTGTCTATCCTTTTGACTTGAAGTTTAACATTATTTCCTACGTAGATCACAATTATTTAGATGAAACTCGATTAAAATCCCCAAACACTTCTCTATCTCAACTCACGTGGTCAGTGGGTCTTGACTCTAAAATCAATATAAGATAAGACACGGTTAGTAAAGAAATTCTAGAAACATATGTAGTATTTAGAGATGCATTATGAAATGTAACCTTTTTTGGCTCAATACATTCACGAGAAAAGTACCCCAACACTTTGCAATTATAGCCCTTCATTTCCTTTTATCTCTCTTCTTGAGTAACCTTTTTTATTTCTTGGAATTTAGGTTCTTCTTTTCTTAGAGGGTCCTTCTTTGATTTTTTTTGTCTTCCTCAGTTATTTTCCGATTGTTCTTGCATTTGAAGCTTGAAGATTCTTTACAACTTTACTTTGACATAAAGGTATTAGAAGAATCTTTAGTAGCACGAAGATGCTCATCTTCATCATTAACATAGTGGCTATATCAAAAAAAAGTTTTGATGCTGTCAATATGTGTTATGTTTACCTTCAAATGTTCCCAGTTATTGGTAATTGATCGAATCACTTCCTAAATTTATTGGTCATCTTAAAGATCATGACCAATACTTTTGAGTTAAGCGGTCATTTTGACATCACCGTAAGGTGTTGTTTGATATTTTGATCATGACTCTTCTTTTAAGTGTCAAATTTGATAGTCTAATATAGTAGGTGGGTCACAGATGTACCCCATACGTTCCTCGTAGATTTTCCCACATAGCATGAGGAGCACGAAATTCATCACAGTCATGTATGAGGTCATCAATCAAAGAACTAGCTAGTATTCCACGAGAAGTGTGGTTAGTCTTTCTCCAAGCTTTATAAACGTCAAGATCCCTATATATTGTTAAGTGTTACTCTGTTCTTGTTGATTCAAGAGAGCATTTTCCTCCTTCAGTACATACCATATTTACGATTCCAAATGTCGTAATTGTCACCATTAAGTTTTTCATATTTGTTTAAGTCAACAATGATATTTTTTTATGTCATGCATATTTTGAGATATAATTAGGCAAGAATATTTAATCATTCATGCATATGACATACATAGTCAAGCAATTCAGTTCTCATAAAGCTTTCATATTGAACGAAAAGACATGTAAGCATACAATCATCATCTACAAATTAAAAATTCAAACAAATTTTGAACTAATTTCTTAATGTGTATACCAATATATTAAAGACTTTATTAGCAAAGATTTTTAACTCTAATAAAAAATTAAATTGAAAAAAAACTACATAATTTATATATTGTAATTCGAAAAAGCAATAACATATTACAAGTCATCTAAATCTAAAATCCCCTCACAAGTCTTCAAGGTAATAAGTATAAGCCCTAAAAAGCTAACTGGATCAAATGTCGTGATAGCTATAAGTCACAGAGAGTGTTTGTTAAAGAAGCGAAGACTCACCAATTTGAAATTTCAACAAATCCTGCCAATTTAACGCACTTTAAATTAAAGAGATGAATAAAATCATGTGCTGAAACTTTAAGGGATATCTTCAAAGACTTAAGTTCTATTAAATTCTTTTCTTGTTTGTGTTTCCCTTGGATTACTAATTTGTATGACTTCACTCCCTCAGAGACATGTCTCACGATGCTGTTCTCTTCTACATTGACCCTTTGCTAGACTTCTAGAATTTCCAATTGGAATAATTCGAGTTTGTTCATGTTCAGCCATGTGTGAAATATGAACAACAAAACAATAGGAATTATTGAATTTTTAGATGTGACAATACATGTAACTATCATTTGTAGAAGACAAAAAATGTTTAAAGAGCATAAGGGCTAAATGAATTTATCAAGACCAATCTTATTGACATGCTTATTATACATTTAATTCGTCAAAAAAATCTAATATGACTATTTTTTTTAAAAAAACACATAATATTAATCATATAAATCTTATAGCCAACAAATATATGAAATAGAGGACTTCACATTTTCCTATATTAAAGATATAGTAATAGTACAACTTGTACTACACTTCTTTAGTACTAGTACTGCACTAATTTGTTTTCAAGAATTAAAAAAAATGCATCAATTCTTTCCCTTTTTTATTTTAAAAAAATAATTAATATAGTGCAAACCTTTACTCTTCAAGAAATACATTGTACTCGCATTTTCTTTCTTCTTTCAATTTTTATTAGAAAAATCATCTTTTTTACAAAAATGAAAATAGACCCACTAATTTCAAAAAAAAAAACAACTACAAACCCACAAAATTATGGAGAGACAATTTTTTTTTCCAGATCTGTTGTTCAGAGGAACAGTGGAGAAAATGAATATATTATTCGTTTACAAATAAAAAATCAATGGAATAATTATATCACATATGATTTTTGATCAAAAGAAGACGAGTTCAATTCTCATCGGATCTATATCCAATATGATTGTGATCCACTTATATGTCTTAAAGGTAAGAATAAATATTAGTTTTATTTTCGCATATATTTTATTCTCTGGATCAAAATTATTATTTTCTTATATGAAAAAATTCAGCAAAAAAAAAAAACCTTAAGCATTGTTAATTTCAAGAAATAACATCTCACACATGGAACAATTAATGTTGCTCTGATACCAGTGTAATTATTAACAGTTAGAGGAATAATACTGTATATCTTTTACCCGTAGGGGAAAACTAAACCAATGATATCTTTTTTGAGGATTTGCTCCGATTGGGACTTTGAGTCTCAAGAAAAGAAAGTGCAATGACACGAACTAAGTAACCTCTTTGATTGTTTGATGTCAATGTTAATAAATAAATGGTATTTCATTTTTATATTTCTTTCTCTTTTTGTTTATGATATTTCTCTCTTTTTTCAAGTGTGAAGAACTACTTAGATGTATTGTATGTTACCGTTAAACAATGTAATTGTTCCCTCTGTTTTCAAAATAATATTTAGCTACTTTTTCAAACACAATATTGGGTTAGGTGGGATCGGAATGAACAACCCATGACCCAAAATAACTTATAGAATGTATCAAGTTCTAGTTGCGATTTTAAGCAATTAATTTAGAGGTTGTAGATGGTTTAAATGGGACTGTCAAATGTAATTACAATAGTGGTTGATGGAGATAAATACTAGAATGTACATCTGATACTTGAATATATGGTCTAAATAGATTTTGAATTTCATTTGCCACTATAAAAGTATGTACACTTGTGTCATGGAGATTCAACATTTTTTCATATAACTAAGAAGATCAGGTTTTCCTTAATTGTACTTTATAATTTTCAACAAAGGGTCTCTAATTAACAACATTGCAATGACCCAGTTGCACCAATTTATAATAGTATTAACTCCTACCTACTTATTCTAAATAAAAATTGTCTCCTATAAATAGTAATAAATTTAATTAAATATAAGTTAACCTTTTTTCTCCTAGAGATTGTATTTCTAAAGAAATGGTTTTGAAAGATAAATATAAGTACATGAAATTGAGATTGTTGTGACAGTTCAGAAAGGAGATTTATGTTTTATCCTACTTTGTCAACTCATTAGAAACTTATATGTGTACCTACCAAAAGGATTTGATAGCATATTAGGATCATCATGTTGTAGGATCTATTAGCAAAGAACCCTTCAAGGCCAAAATTTGTTTAATTCTACGAGTAATTGTTAAGTTTCCAAAAGTTGTCAAGAATTGACTTTTTGAAGATTTGGTACTTTTATGAAAAGTTGTGAACCTTTTTGAATAGTTATGACTTTTATAAAGAGTTGTGACTTCTATTAAAAGTTAAGTTTTTTTCATAAAAACTATGACTCTTCTGAAGGGTTATGACTTGTTTAAAGGGCTGCAACCATTCCAATAAGACCAAATAAGCACTCGCTCACACTAACCTCTGTTGTCTATATATATATAAAGGAGTTTCCTCTTATTTTTCAATAACGAATAACTAATTTCTAAACTTCATCTTCTACTAAGCCTAGTATTATGGTGTTTATATCAAGGGATCGTGAAACACTACCTCTCCCTGATGGTGCTCCTAAAACCGTTTACATAGAGGGACTTCCTCCAGAAAACTCCAAAAGACAAGTAGCTCATATCTATTCATATGTCATTTACTGAATCATTATTTATTACTGAATATATTTGTTGCTTTTATCCTACTTTACTCATAATATATTTTGGAACAATCAATAAATATAATGATTCAGAAATATTTGGGAACAAGCAACAAATATAATCATTTAGTAAATGACATCTCAAAGGATATGAGCTACTTCTCTTCTAGAGATCTCCGAAGGAAGTCCCTCTATGTAGAGGTTGTAAGATGCAACATGAGGGAGATGTAGTATTTCACGAGACATCGACGTAAATACCATAGATCTTTTATTTGGTGCTAGCTCTGGCCACGAGCTGATGGAAGTGGATCACGAACAAGAAGAGAAGGTATACTACCACCACCTTCTCTAGTTAATCCAACTCCCTTCTAGTTATTAGCCTATGTGACTCGAAAACGAAAATGTTGTTACAAGAGGAGGAAGAAGAATAATAAAAAAATCTGAATCAGTACGAAATTCAAGCATGCCTAAGAAAAGTAGGAGCACTGTTAGCCTTTTCAAGGGACCATTCTTTCTAATATTTGTTGCATTGAGCCTAGTCTTTTCCAAGACTATTGTTGTAACCTTAGTTGTAATCTTATCAATTTGGACTATGATGGTACATTTATATTTGATGTGAAGCAACAGTAGATGGCTACATATGTGGGAATGTTTTCCATCTATACTGGGCTCAAGGAATTTACATGGCCATGACATTCGGATGAACCATCAATTTGGATCCAGAGTATTTTTGTCAATACTATAATTCAAGACGTATTTTGTTTCACAAGTAGTGAAGCTTTAAAGAATTTACAATTTTTTTCCTTCTCATGTCCTTATCGAAAAGATGTTGAATGTTGGCAAATGTATTTTCTGTGGCTCACAAAAAAGAACGGAAGAGAGTTGTTGCATCGTATTGAACCAATTAAGGAAAAGTTATAGCTAATTGATGAATTATTCTTTGTTTCCTTATAATGCTATCTTTTTCTAATTTGATGAGGTTTATAGTTACTAGAATGGCCAATTTGACAATCATATAAACTTAAGAAAGGAACCTGCATTCAAGATACATTAAAAAAGAAAGTTGTGTAAATGATATTGGTAGCTTCTCTGCCTGGTCCTTATCTTATTTAGTTGATCTGTCACTTTGACTCGAATATTGTTACCTAAGCAATTTATTTTAGTATGTGAAATTGTGGATATAAATACATACATTTTTTCATTGTATGTTTCGTCTATTTCAGTGATTCCTATTATCCTCAAATACCAAAAACACTTAATGGAACAAAACAAACGATTCTTTCTTATCCTTATAGGGTGTGCTTTCCTTGTGGTGTGTTGCTTCCTCTTCTTATTTCATCTTTATGCGAGTCAATCTCCTTGATTTTGGTAGTGTGTGATTTAAGCCTACTTTTCATAGATTTTGAATCTCATTTTTATTTTTATTTTGCATTGATCAGTTAGAATTAGTTTCATCATTCAATTATATGTTTTAAATATATGTGTTGTTGCTTCTCTACCATAAGCAATACTTCTCAAATTTACTAGAGCGTATCGATTAGGCTGATATATCTATATATTACCATTATTGATCTTGTGATTCTTCTTGATTGGCTTGATTTGAATCATATTTACTAATGATGATTTCTATATATGTTATCATGGTTCAGTGCTCAATTTGTTATTATTAACTAATCTTATGACAATTATACCCGACACTATTTCTAATGTCATGTAGGATTCTTTTATTTCGTCTTTTGAACAATGGTTTTCATGAAGTTGTTTTCTAGGTCATTACAGCTAACTCTGCTACCTTGCATGTTCAAAATCTATGTCAGAAGCAAAAGACATCGGATGATTTCAATTTGTCTAAATTTTTATCAAAAAATTATCCTATTCTAATGGGATGTATAAGTACATAATGGAATGTGCAAACTTGTCCAGACAATGTTGCCATAAAAAAGATTTGGTATATTTCTATGTGCCATTGATTTTTTAACCTTGGGCTCCAAATATTTTTTTTAGCTTTGATAGTAGCAAGGGAATTTTATTTTTCCTACGTTTTTGTACAAGAAGCCACTATTGGATTATGTTTTTACCCCTTTATAAATTAAATTTTAGAAATTATATGTTAATTTTTTTAACCTTTTCGCTCAAATTAAAAACCTTTTTTTTCCTTCATCCCTCTTTCGACCTTCAATTATCTCTTACTTTAACCTTTTGGCTCAATAATATCCTTGATGCAAACCTTTGGTTCATATTTTCTCTTATTTTTAATAAGTCGTCTAAAGTAAAAATTTTAAACATTTTTTTATTATGTTGCGAAATCTGATTGGTCTTAATTCAAATCCTTATAAAATAAATAATGAAAACTACATCTGATTCATATTTTGAGCCAATAAGCTTGAAACTAATACTAAAAATATTAATTTCATGATATCTTTACATTAACATATTTTAAATCAACCAGTAATTTACTACCCAATTAATATTTGTATTGTTTGATCGTCAATTTAAAAAATGATTAATATTTTTTTAATATTATGTTTTCTATCCGTTATCAAATTCTCTTGTTCAGTTTCCTCTTTCTGTTCTTTTTTCATCTCTTATAATTCAATTAATAAAGATATCTAGGATTTAACCTTGAAGTGAACTTACATGTTCATATTGTTTGAATTTGTATTATTTTCATGCTTAGTTGGAATTGCAAAATATGTTATTTTCATTCTTTTATTTTGAATTTTTGATAAAGGCAAAAGAAAAATTATAGTATACGTACATAGTTGCTTTATTAAAATCATCTTCTATTGAACTAACCTTTTATAAATGAATTTCGTTGTTATTTTCTCTCCTTTTATTTTATTCTTTGTTTAAAAAGACATAAAAATTAAAATGGTGAACAAGATCCAAGAATAAAAATACCACGGAACCCAAAATAATGCTAAGTATACGGTCCAATATATTGAGTCATTCCAAATTATTTTAATGGGGAAGGGCCTAAATTGCCTTAAACTATGAGACTGTGCATAAATTTACCCTTCATCAACCTTATAAGTGCGGGCAATAAGAAATAAAGGTAGGTTTGAGCCCAAAGGTTGACATCGGGGGTATTTGGAGATCAAAAGGTGAATGGAGGGAACATTTTTACCATTTCAAAATGTTGAGAGCATTTTAGGCCCCTCTTTGTAAATATTATATCATTTTAATTACATGAATGCGTATCGACCTTTTCATTTAACTCAATGCATTCCTAATTAAATCACTAATTTAATAATTATATTTAAATTGAGATAATGCACAAGTACCCCCTCAACCTATGCTTGAAATCTCAGAGACACACTTATACTATACTAAGGTCAATTACCCCCCATTAACTTATTTTACTTATAATTTTCTACCTCTTTTTGGCCTACGTAGCACTATCTTGTGGGTCCAACGTTAGTTGACTTTTTTATTTTCAAGCTATTGTCACGAAGGCTAGAAAGGGGTAGAAAATTACTTGTAACATCATCAATTAATGTAATGTAATATGCAGCACCACATTTTCCCCTCGCATTTATTAAAGAAATATCATAATGGATTACATGAAGTGGATTCTAAAATCTTTTAGCCTTCCCAAATGATTTACGTGTGACCTTTCCACAAAGATAGTTTCACAAGTTGGCATATCAATTTTGGTGAAAGACCTTAAATTTCTTTCCTCTGCCAACCTATTCATTCAATATTTCCCTACATGACCTAATATTGCATGTCATTTAATAACATCAACATCATTATTACTTAAATAACATGTAATTACACAACGATCAACATAATAGTCATAAATTCAAGGATTACAATCTAAAATAATAAAACGATCATAAAAAAATCCAAAACCATATAAAAATTTATCTAGAGTTATTCTAAAATCATTGAGACTAAATGATAAATTATAACATACGTCTAAAAGAACATAGAAAGATACTAAGTTTCGTCGAATCTGTGGAGTATATAGGATGTTATGCAACATCAAGGAACGACCACCCCACAAGGTCACTTTGCATGTGTCTATCCTTTTGACTTCAAGTTTAACATTATGTTCTACGTTGATACACATTGATTTACATGAAACTCAAAGAAAATCCTCAAATTCTTCTCTATCTCAACTCACGTGGTCGGTGGATCTTAAGTCTACAATCAACCTAGCATAAGATTCAGTTAGTAATGAAGTGCTAGAAATACATGTAATTTTTAGAGATTAATCAAGCAATGTTACCTTTATTGGCTCAATACATTCACGAGCAAAATAACCCAGCACTTTGCAATTATAGAACTTAATTTTTCTTTTATCTCTCTTCTTGAGTAACCTTTTTTATTTCTTGAAATTTAGGTTCTTTTTCTTAGAGGGTCCTTCTCTGGTGTTTTTGGCTTTCTCAATTATTTTCCGATTCTTCTTGCGTTTAAAGCTTGAAGATACTATACCACTTGACTCTAACACAAATGTATTAGGACAAGCTTTAGTAGCATGAAGATTCCCATCTTCATCATTAACATAGTGGGCAACATTAAAAAATGTTTTGATGCTATCAATATGTGTTACATTTACCTTCAAATGTTCTCAGTTATCAGTAAGTGACCGAATAACTGCCTGAATTTATTGGTATTCTTAAAGAACATGACCAATACTTTAGAGTTGAGCGGTCATTTTGACATCACAGATGTACCCCATACCTTCCTCGTAGATTTTCACACATAGAATGAGGAGTAGGGAATTTATCACATTCATCTATGAGGTTGTCAATCACCGAACTAGCTAGTATTCCACGGGAAGTGGGATTAGCCTTTCTCCAAGCTTTATAAATTTCAAGATCCCTATATATTGTTAACTTCTACTCTCTTCTGGTTTATTCAAGAGAGCATTTTTCCCTTTTTGTACATACCGTATTTACGATATCAAATATTGTAATTGTCACCATTCAATTTTTCACATTTGTTTAAGTCAACAATGATATTTTTTATGTCATGCATATATTTTTAGGTATAATAAGGCAAGAGTATTTAATCATTCATGTATGTGACATACATATTCAAGAAAATCAATTCTTATAAAGGTTTCATATTCAATGAAAAGATATGTAAGCATCCAATCATCATCTACAAATTCAAAATTCAACCAAATTATGAACTACTTTCTTAATGTGTATACCAATATATTGAAGACTTTAATAACAAAGATTTTTAAGTCTAATAAAATGAATTGGAAAAAAATAAACTACATAATTTACATTTTGTAATTCAAAAAACAAATAATATATTACAAGTCAACTAAATCTAAAATTCTCTCACAAGTCTTCAAGTTAATAAATATAAACACTAAAAAGTTGTCTAGATCAAATGTCGTGATAAGTAAAAGTCAATCTATTAACCAAAGTTTCACAGAGAGTATAGGTTAAATAAGATTAAACTCTCCAATTTGAAATTTCAACGAATCCTGCCAATTCATCGCACTTTAATTTAAAGAGGTAGATAAAATAATGTGCTAAAACATTAAGGGATATCTTTAAACACTTTAGTTCTGTTAAATTCTATTCTTATTTGTGTTGCCCATAATTTCTAATTTGGAGACTTCTCGCCCTCAGAGACATGTCTTACGATGTTGTTCTCTTCTACATTGTCCCTTTGCTAGACTTCTTGAATTTCCAATTGGAATGATTCGAGTTTGTTCATGTTCAGCCATGTGTGCAATATGAACAACAAAATAATAGGAATTGTTGAATTTTTAAATGTGACAATACATGTCACTATCATTTGTAGAAGACAAAAAACGATTAAAGAGAATGAGGACAAAATGAATTTATCAAGACCAATCTTATTGACATTCTTATTATATATTTAAATCATCAAAAAAATCTAATATGGCCATCTTTAAAAAACACATAATATTACACTTATAGCCAACAAGTATATGCAATGGAGGACTTCACATTTTCCCAAATTAAAAAAGGAAATAGTACAACTTGTATTATCCTTCTGTAGTACTAGTACTGCACTATTTTTTTCCAATAATAAAAAAATGCATAAAATCTTTCCCTTTTTTGATTTAAAAAACAATCATTAATATTGTTTGGACCGGAAATAAGTAGGTGTAAACGTGGAAGCTAGCAAAGCAAACCTAGAAAGACCACGAGTAAGAAGACAACGAGAAATATACCAAAAGACACAAAGATTTAACATGGTTCGGTCAATCGACCTACGTCCACAAAGGAGATGAGCAATCCACTATGAATATGAGAGTACAAAATATAGAGAGAAACAACCTCAACCAATTCACTCAGAATACATGGGAGGTTCACAGAAGTGATAACATATCAAGCTTGTGACCCACAAATTCTCCCTCTAACAAAAAATCTCAAAACTCTTAAGACTACATTGTGAATGCTGATTAAGTTAGAAGGAACATGCCTCTATTTATAGAGTCCTAAACCTTTTCCTACAAGAAAAGGATTAGTCAATCCAAAACCTTTCCTTACAAGGAAAACCTATTTATGATAAGAAAATTAGGGCAAATAAAACTCAACAAATATCCCCCTTGGCCTTAATTTCTGACAAAATAAATTTGTCCACCTTCTTGACTTAATCTTCAACAACTTGCTTCTCCTTTCCATAATCTCCTTTGCAAAATTTATGTCTCAACACAAACAATCTCTCTGAAATAATTTCTCCAACAAAATCTTCATTACTATAAAAAAGGTTGCGGCTAGAACTACACCCGCCAAGATGAACACCTCTTTTTAACCTGGTTCAATCATCAATTATCAAACCACTGAACTTGACTCCATCATTGAATCTGGCTCTGATACCACTTTGTTGGGAAAGACAAGGCACTAACAAAGAATGCCTGACAGGATAACAACGGAAGAATACCCAAGTCTATACTTTCCCTTCTCGATTTGAACAAAGAGAAGACAAACAACCACAAGAAATATGATAGTAAGGCAACAAGTAATTCAACCAAACAAATATAACAAGTCAATAATAAACCAATCACACAAGACACCAAGATTTACGTGAAAAACCCTTCGATGTGAAGAGTAAAAAACCACGGGACCAAAAGCTCCACTATAATCACAAAGATTTACAATTTTTTCTCTAAAATTGGACACAAAACAAGTGCCAAACAACGAGCAACAACAAAATAAGATTGCACCAAATCTAGAGAATTAAAGGAGCAAAATCACCAATTTTGTAGCTACTGTTCATGACAGCAAAACTGATGCTGCAGGACACCAAATCCAACTTTGTCAGTTGCTAATCAAATATTGATATGAACATAATATGCTGTTAAAAATCATCTCAATCGTAGAAGAAACGAAGTGGGAATTGCAATTTGAAGTTGGCTGTTAGGGCTGAATTTTGACTGGGAAAAACTACTCTCTTTCTCTCTTTTTTGGTTGCTGAAAAAACTCTGTGTGTATGAAAATAAGACCTAAATTGGCTTATATTTGCCTCATAAGAATGGTTCTATGGTCAAAAATGGGTTGGTCTAAATTGGACTTTTATTTATCTACATAGGAAGGGAAAAAGGCCCATAACCCAACAATTCTCACCATCATGACTATGTGGAGGAGACCGCCATCCCGGCGACCATGCAACAATCTTCAAACTTCCCTCTTTGTTAAGCTTTAGTCATCATATCGGAAACATTGTCATTTGTATGAATCTTTTCAAGCTCAAGAAACTTAGAATCCAACACATCTCAAATCCAATGGTATCTCACATCAATGTGTTTAGACCGACCATGAAACGTAGAATTGTTGCCAAGATGTATAGCACTTTGACTGTCACAATAAAACACATACCTCTCTTGAGCACAACCAAGTTCCCCCAAGAATATCTTCATCCAAAGCAATTCTTTACAAGCTTCAACGACAGCAATAAGCTCAGCTTCTGTAGTAGATAGAGCAACACATTTTCGCAACCTAGATTGCCAAGACACAGCTACCCCTTCAAAAGTAACCAAGTACCCTGAAGTAGACTTGCGAGTATCAACATCACCAGCCATGTCTGAATCAGTATAACCACAAAGAATAGGCTTCCCTGTAACACAAACTCAGACTAGAAGTGCCACAGAGATATCTCATAACCCACTTTACAACATTCCAATATTCTCTTCCCGGATTAGAAAGAAAACGGCTAACAACTCCAACAGCATGAGAAATATCCGGTCTTCTACAAACCATCGCATACATCAAACTACCAACAACTGAAGCATAAGGAACTTTCTTCATATCTTCCTTCTCATCATCACTAGAAGGACACTGTTTCGTGCTCAATTTGAAGTGCATAGCTAAAGGTGTACTGACAACCTTAGCTTTGTCCATGCTAAATCTGCGAAGTACTTTTTGAATGTACTTCTCTTGTGATAATACCAATTTCTTCACCTTTCTATTACGGACAATCTGCATGCCAAGAATCTGCCTTGCTGGTCCTAAGTCTTTCATAGCAAAAGACTTACTCAACTCTTGCTTCAACTTCTGCATCCTGCAAGTATTATGACCAACAACAAGCATGTCATCAACATAAAGCAACGCAATAATAAAGTCACCATCAGAGAACTTTTGCACAAAAATACAATGGTCTGAAGAAGTCTTCTTGAAGCCCTGCTGACTCATAGAAGAACCAAACTTCCTGTACCACTGCCTGGGAGCTTGTTTCAAACCATACAAGATCTTCTTCAATTTGCAAACATATTTCTCTTTACCCTTGACTTCAAAACCTTCCGGTTGCTCCATATAAATTTCTTCATCTAAGTCACCATGGAGGAAAGCAGTTTTAACATCCATTTTCTCAACCTCTAAATCTAGACTTGCAGTCAAGCATAGAACCACACGAATGGATGACATCTCCACAACTGGAGAGAATATCTCATCAAAATCAACTCTCCTTTTCTGATTAAATCCCTTGACAACTAATCTAGCTTTTTACCGTGGAACTGGATTACCATCTTCATGTTTCACCCGAAAAACCCACCTGTTTTTCAAAGCTTTTCTGTCTTTAGGTAACTTAACCAAATCAAAGGTATGATTATCATGCAATGATTTAATCTCATCTTCCATAGCATCAAACCACCTTTCTTTTTCTTCACTTTCCATGGCCTCATCAAGACTCTCTGGTTCTCCCCCGTCAGTGAAGAGTATATACTCATTGGGAGAATAACGAGATGAAGGAATTCTCTCTCTACTAGATCGTCTGAGAGAACTCTCTAGAGCATCTATAATTGGTTGTTGGACAACCACATCATCTTGCACTGGAGCATCAACAACATCATGCCGGTCATTCTGAACATGATCACCATCTTCATTATCAACTTGATTTTCATCATTATGAAGATTTTCTTCCGGTGCAATAGTCAAAGGAACTGGATTAACATCAACTAAGCTCTCACTACTCTGAAAATCAGCCTTGTCATCTTTGTCAAAATCTTCAGTTGTTTGGTCTTCAAAGAACACAACATCACGGCTTCTAACAAGTTTCTTCTCAACAGGATCATAGAAACGATAGCCAAATTTATCTTGACCATAACCAATGAAGATACACTGCCTAGTTTTAACATCAAACTTTGACCTTTCATCCTTAGGAACATGTACAAAGGCTTTACACCCAAAGACTCTAAGATGATCATAAGAAACATTCTTACCAGTCCAAACTCTGTCAGGGACATCACCATCTAAAGCAACAACAGGATATAAATTGATAACATAAGCAGTAGTATTAAGTGCTTCTGCCCAAAAGGAATCTGACAACTTAGCATCTGAAAGCATACATCTAACCCTCTCAACTAGAGTTCTGTTCATCCTCTCTGCTAAACCATTTAACAGAGGAGTCTTTGGAGGAGTTTTCTGATGCCTAATACCATGCTCTCTGCAATATCTACAAAAAGGAGCAATATACTCACCACCATTAGCTGAGCGGATGCATTTCAATGTCTTCCCTGTTTGTCTTTATACCAAGGCCTGAAAACTCTTGAACACATCAAGTATTTGATCCTTGGACTTCATAGGAAATACCCAGAGTTTGCGAGAATGATCATCAATAAAAGTACAAAGTAAAGTGCACCACCATGAGATCTTACCTTAAAAGGACCACAAAAATCAGAATGTACCAACTCCAGCAAATCAAGCTTTCTTGAAGGCGGATGACTCTGAAAAGAAACTCTTTTCTATTTACCGGCTAAGCAATGAACACATTTCTTCAACTTTGCTTTTGTTTCACTCCAGAAAGCAAATTTTTCTTAGCCAAACTATCAATCCCCTTCTCGCTCATATGACTCAGCCTTCTATGCCATAACTCTGATGAAGTATCATTCTCCACCAAATTTACTGAGTCTCTGGACATGGAGCCCTGAAATACATATAAGTCAGACAATTTGTCAACACGGGCCACAACCATCAAACCTCTAGTAAGCTTCCACTGGCCAACACCAAGTGTATTAACATAACCCTCATCATCAAGATATCCCACAGAAATCAAATTCAAGCGAACATCTGGAGCATGCTTGACATTATTGAGAACAAGTTTGGAACCATTGTTACTTTCCAAACAAACTGTCCCAATGCCAATAACTTCAACTTCATGATTATTGCTGTAATGACCTGTTAATCATTTTGAGCAGTAGAGTTTATTTCTGGTAATAACTGTCTGAGTCGACGGATCCCACAATGGACCGTCATGGGCACGATGGACCGTCATGGGCACGACGGACCGTCGAGGGTGTCTCGTTCCAAAACACTTAGAATTCTAAAAAATTGGGTACTGAGAACAACTCTCTGAACTTCGCGACGACATGGCAGGACAGACCGTCGTGGGCACGACGGACTGTCACAGGACCTTTAGTAAAATTGAGTCTCTGAACTCTGTGACGACTCAGCAGGACGGACCGTCGCAGGCACGACGGCCCATCACAGACTGCGTACCCTGACTGGGTCGAATTTCTGTTAAAAGTTTTAAGGGGCGTTTTGGACTATTCCTGCTTATAATTATAAAGTTAGTGGTTTAATGTTAATAATTCAATTACTTGGGGGTTAAAGGAGATAACCTTAGATTAATTAGTGGGTTACTTTTACCATCTTTTATACTTAATTATATGCTAATTAGGGTAAAAGAAAAAGGGTTGGAATAAGAAAAATAGAAAGAACAGAGAGAGGGAGAAACGATCGATCAAGAGGAGAGAACGAAGAGGAAAGTAAAGCTTTGGGAAAGTAGATTGCTTGGTCGCAATTCTTCGGTGGAGGTAGGTTATGGTTTATGCTATTCCGTAGTAAACTCTTAATAGCGAATGATATGTATTGGGTAGTATTGTAAACCCTTCTATATGCATAATTGTGTGCTTGCATGATGTGATTATATAATTGTGATAAAATAAGTATGATGAGGCTATTGAATCCTAAACTTTGAGACCTCTTTGTTAATGATGATGCGTTGTATAAAAGAAGGCTTCATGAACTAAAAGAATAAGGTTAATGGATCGGGTGTCACGAACCGACACATAGTATTAGGGGGATCGGGTGTCATGAATCGACATGTAGTATTAGGGGATCGGGTGTCACGAACTGACATGTAGTATTAGGGGATAGGGTGTCACAAACCGACACGTAGTATTAGGGGATCGGAGTGTCACATTCCGACACAAGAGGAATAAAGAGAATGAATCTTGAATTATCTTAATATACTCAAATTTAATGAACCTATTTGCCAAATGAGTATGGTATGGAGGCTTGAGTCCTCATGGGTGTACTTGGCGTTATTATCAATGATCCTTGTACTTGTTGTTGCTACCTGTTGAGTATTTTAGTTGATTTTATGATATCATCTAATATATATTAATTTCTATTTTGAGTTGGCCGATGATATCTACTCAGTACTTGTGTTTTGTACTGACCCCTACTTGTATGTTTTCTTTTTGTTAATTGTGGAGTGCAGCAAACGTACCGTCGTCTTCAACTCAACCGCAACTCTAGCCAGTCTTCATCACGTCAGATTTTAGGGTGAGCTATTGTTTCTAGCTTGGACTGGATCTTCTTCTTCAAGTCTTGATGCCTTGAAGTTCTTGCATGGACTAGCTGTTTAGTTATTTTAGCTTCTTAGATACTCTTAGATTTAGTAAGTTGAGAATAGATGTTCTTGTGATGATGACTTTTAGGTTTTGGGGATAATGATAAGTTTTGAGTTTTAGAAGTTGATTATTGATTCTGTTAATGGGTTTTAAGTCTTCCGCATGCTTTCTATTTATTATGTTTGAAATGTTGGGGTTCAGATTGGTTGGTTCGCTCACATAAAAGGATAATTGTAGTTGCCACTCACGACACGTTTTGGGTCGTGACAGACTTGGTATCAGAGCATTAGGTTCGTTGGTCTCATCACACAAGAACGAGTCTAGTAGAGTCTTAAGGAACGGTAGGGGGACGCCTTTACTTTTCTTTGAGAGGCTATAAGACTTTAGGAAAATTCCATTCTTTCTTTATTTCGTGCTATTACTTGGGTCCAATTGGTATCTAGGTGATACAAATTGGTATCTGACCATCTTCACTCTATTTCGCAGATGGTTAGAACTAGAGCAACAACCGCGCCAACACCAACACCGGCAAGACAAGAGGCGTCTGAGCCAGCCACTGACTCGAAGAGGAGCAGTGACATGAGGCCGTGGTAGAGGTCGCGGGAGGACGTCCTCTAGAGGAAGAGGACAAGCACCTGGCCCATCTAGTACTAGGGCGGTGGCTCCTCCACCGACAGAGGAAGTAGTAAGAGAGGGGGAGGAAGGGGAGAATGAGCAAGTGCAGAATGAGAAATTACCACCCCAACCTACCCAGAGATGATTAATCAGGTTCTTGCTTACCTTAGTGGGTTATCTGATCAGGGCCAGACACCTCCAGTGTTTTCTGCACAGCACCTCAGATTCCAGGAGTACAACATACAGCTGCTGTGGCTCCCCGTATGGATGCCTCATTGGAAATAGGCACGTTTCCTTGGTTGACTATAGGGCCCATAATGACAAGTGATCAACATGAACTCTTTATTAAGTTCTTGAAAATGAAACCTCCAGTCTTCAAGGGTGCTGAATCTGAGGATGCCTACGATTTTTTGGTTGATTGTCATGAGCTACTACACAAGATGGGTATAGTAGAACGATTTGGCATCGAGTTTGTGACCTATCAATTTCAAGGGAATGCCAAAATGTGGTGGCGATCGTATGTTGAATGTCAACCAGCACAAGCACCACCTATGACTTGGGCATCATTCTCTAGCTTGATTATGGAGAAGTATATACCCCGGACTTTGAGATAGGAGGAGAGATGAGTTCTTGAGCCTAGAGCAAGGCGGAATGTCGGTTACTGGTTATGAGGCTAAGTTTTATGCACTATCTAGGTATGCCACCCAGCTATGTTTCAGTCCACCAGAGCGGATTCGCCGTTTTGTGAAGGGGTTGAGGTCAGAGTTGCGGATTTCAGCCTTACAGATAGCGGCTACAGCAAAATCCTTTCAGGAAGTAGTAGACTTCTTGATAGCGGTGGAGGGAGTGAAGCCAGATAACTTCACCATGGCATCGACATTAAAAAGGTTTCGTAAGGGAGGTGAGTTTAATGGTTCTTACTCTAGAGGGCAGGGTTCAGGAGGTTATCCAGCCCGACCTATTCCTTCTTCACTACAGGCTGTAGCTGGGGGTGCACCGCAGACCGGTCAACACTTCTCCGAGTTTGGAGGTTATCCCCATACTCCGTCGTTCTCACAGAGACCTATGCTTGAATCCAGAGAATGTTATGGATGTGGAGAGACTGGACATATTAGGAGGAATTGTCCAAAACCGAGTTACAGACCCCCAATAATCAGAGGTAGAGGTGGTCATGGAAGAGGCCGCTACTCTAGAGGACGTGGTGGCCGAGGTAATGGTGGTCACCAAAACAGCCGGGGTGACGGGCAAACTGGAAATACTGCAGCGCAACATGGTAGGGGCAGCGGACAGACCGGTGATAGGGCCCATTGTTATGCTTTCCCTGGGAGATCTGAAGTGGAGACATCTGATGCTGTCATCACAGGTAATCTTTTGGTTAGTGATTGCATGGCTTTTGTATTATTTGATCCTTGATCCACACTTTCATATGTATCTTTCTCATTTGCTAATGGTCTTCATTTACATTGTGAATTGCTTGACATGCCTATTCGTGTTTCTACTCTGGTGGGTGAGTCTGTGATAGTTGAAAAGGTGTATAGGTCTTGCCTGTGACTTTTATGGAGAGCAATACTCATGTAGACTTGGTTATCTTAGAAATGGTTGATTTCGATGTAATTCTGGGTATGACTTGGCTTTCTCCAAATTTTGCAATCTTAGATTGTAATGCTAAAACTGTAACGTTGGCCAAGCCTGGGACAGAGCCGTTAATGTGGGAGGGTGACTACACTTCCACTCCAGTTCGTATCATCTCCTTCCTCCGCGCTAAGAAAATGGTTAGAAAGGGTTGTTTAGCTTTCTTGGCACACCTCAGGGATGATACTGCCCAAGTACCTTCAATTGAGACGGTTTCAATAGTCTGTGAGTTTCTGGATGTGTTTCTGGCAGACCTTCCTGGTATGCCACCGCATAGGGATATTGATTTATGTATTGATCTGGTGCCGGGCACTCACCCCATTTCCATACCCCCTTATAGGATGGCTCCCGCTGAGTTAAGAGAGTTAAAGGACCAACTTCAAGAGTTGTTAAGCAAAGACTTTATTAGACCAAGTGCATCCCCTTGGGGTGCTCCTGTTTTGTTTGTGAAGAAGAAGGATGGGAGTTTTCAGATGTGCATTGACTACAGACAACTGAATAAGGTAACTGTTAAGAACAAGTATCCTCTTCCTCGCATCGATAATTTGTTCGATCAGTTACAAGGTGCTTGTACCTTCTCAAAAATCGATTTGAGATCTGGTTACCATCAATTGAAAATACAGGCAACGGATGTGCCCAAGACTGCTTTTCGGACCAGATATGGGCATTATGAGTTCTTAGTAATGTCTTTTGGGCTTACGAATGCCCCTGCTGCTTTCATGAGCTTGATGAACGGGATTTTCAAGCCATGTCATTGTATTCATTGATGACATATTGGTATACTCGAAGAGCAAGAAAGAACATAAGGAGCACTTGAGAATGGTATTGGAAATGTTGAGGGAGAAAAAACTTTATGCCAAATTCTCTAAGTGTGAGTTTTGGCTAGATTCAGTGTCCTTCTTGGGGCACGTAGTTTCTAAGGACGGAGTGATGGTGGATCCTTCCAAGATTGAAGCAGTGAAGAATTGGGTAAGGCCTACTAATGTTACAGAGGTAAGGAGCTTTGTTGGTTTAGCTAGCTACTACCGTCGATTTGTCAAGGGATTTTCTTCTGTTGCTTCCCAACTGACAAATTTGACTAAGCAGAGTGTTCCATTTGTATGGTCGGACGAATGTGAAGAAAGTTTTCAGAAACTCAAGACTTTGTTGACTACTGCACCAATTCTCACCTTGCCAGTGGACGGAAAGAATTTCGTTGTTTATTGTGATGCATCCTATTCTGGTTTGGGTGCAGTGCTAATGCAAGAGAAGAGTGTAATTGCTTATTCTTCGAGGCAATTAAAGGTGCATGAACGTAATTGTCCTACCCATGATTTGGAGTTGGCTGCGGTAGTGTTTGCATTAAAGCAATGGAGACATTACCTATATGGGGTGATGTGTGAAGTCTATATAGATCATCGTAGTTTACAGTATGTCTTTACTCAGAAAGATTTGAACTTGAGACAGAGGAGATGGATTGAACTACTGAAGGATTATGATGTTACCATCTTGTATCACCCAGGAAAGGCTAATGTTGTGGCAGACGCCTTAACTAGAAAAGAAGGGAGCATGGGTAGTTTAGCCCACTTACAAGTTTCTAGACGCCCATTAGCTAGAGAGGTTCATACTCTAGCTAATGACTTTATGAGGTTAGAAGTAAATATGAAGGGAGGATTTTTGGCCAGTGTGCGAGATCTTCTTTTCTTGACAAGATCAAGGGAAAACAGTTTGATGATGAGAAACTAAGCCGAATTCGGGATATGGTGTTGCGAGGAGAGGCTAAAGAAGCAATAATGGATGAGGAAGGTGTTTTGAGAATTAAGGGAAGGGTATGTGTGCCCCGTGTTGATGATTTGATCCACACTATTCTTAGAGAGGCTCATAGCTCCGGATATTCTATACATCCTAGTGCAACCAAGATGTACCGTGACCTAAAGCAACACTTTTGGTGGATTAGAATGAAGCGCGACATTGTTGATTTTGTTGCCAAATGTCCAAATTGTCAGCAAGTAAAGTATGAACACTAGAGGCCCGGAGGAACACTTCAGAGAATGTCCATTCCGGAATGGAAGTGGGAGAGAATTGCAATGGACTTCGTGGTTGGTCTTCTAAAGACATTGGGAAAATTGGACTCTATTTGGGTAATTTTGGACAGATTAACTAAGTATGCTCACTTCATCCCGGTCAAGGTGACCTACAATGTAGAGAAGTTAGCCAGACTCTACATCTCAGAAATTGTTCGATTGCATGGAGTTCCACTTTCCATCATATCAGATAGAGGTACGCAATTTACTTCTAAGTTTTGGAGAATATTGCATGCTGAATTAGGTACTAGGTTGGACCTTAGTACTGCATTTCACCCTCAGACCGATGGTCAGTCTGAGCGAACAATTCAAGTGTTGGAAGATATGCTTCGTGCATGTGTGATAGAATTTGGGGGTCATTGGATAACTTCTTACCCTTAGCGGAGTTTTCATACAATAATAGCTACTTGATATGGCTCCTTTCGAAGCATTGTATGGGAGGAGATGTAGGTCTCCCATTAGATGGTTTGATGCATTCGAGGTTAGACCTTGGGGTACTGATCTTCTGAGGGAATCGTTAGATAAAGTGAAATGCATTCAAGAAAAGCTTTTAGCGGCTCAAAGTAGGCAAAAGGAATATGCAGATCGAAAGGTTAGAGACATGGAGTTTATGGAGGGCGAGCAAGTTTTGCTGAAGGTTTCACCCATGAAAGGGGTGATACAGTTTGGTAAGCGAGGTAAACTTAGTCCGAGGTACATAGGTCCATTTGATGTTCTAAAGCGCGTGGGGGAGGTGGCTTATGAATTAGCCTTGCCCCCAGCACTCTCAGGAGTGATCCCGGTATTTCATGTGTCTATGCTGAAAAGATACCATTGTAATGGAAACTACATCATTCGTTGGGATTCAGTTCTTCCTGATGAGAATTTGTCTTCTGAGGAGGAGTCTGTTGCTATCTTAGATAGGGAAGTCCGCAAGTTGAGGTCAAGGGAGATTGCATCTGTCAAAGTTCAATGGAATAATCGGCACGCCGAATAGTCCACTTGGGAGAAGGAGGCCGATATGCAAGAAAGATATCCACACCTTTTAACAGACTCAGGTTCTCCTTTTCGTCCTTGTTTTTCTTCTTGTGATCGTTCGTGGACGAACGATGGGTAAATTGGTATCTATTGTAACGACCTGTTAGTGGTTTTGAGTAGTAGAGTTTATTTCTGGTAATAACTGTCTGAGTCGACGGATCCCACGATGGACCGTCATGGGCACGACGGACCGTCGAGGGTGTCTCGTTCCAAAACACTTAGAATTCTGAAAAATTGGGTACTGAGAACAACTCTCTGAACTTCGCAACGACATGGAAGGACGGACCGTCGTGGGCACGACGGACCGTCACAGGCCCTTTAGTAAAATTCAGTCTTTGAACTCTGTGACGACTCAGCAGGACGGACCATCACAGGCACGATGGCCCGTCACAGACTGCATAACCCTGACTGGGTCGGATTTCTGTTAAAAGTTTTAAGGGGCATTTCGGACTATTCCTGCTTATAATTATAAAGTTAGTGGTTTAATGTTAATAATTCAATTACTTGGGGGTTAAAGGAGATAACCTTGGATTAATTAGTGGGTTAATTTTACCATATTTTATACTTAATTATATGCCAATTAGGGTAAAAGAAAAAGGGTTGGAATAAGAAAAATAGAAAGAACAGAGAGAGGGAGAAACGATCGATCAAGAGGATAGAACGAAGAGGAAAGCAAAGCTTTGAGAAAGTAGATTGCTTGGTCGCAATTCTTCGGTGGAGGTAGGTTATGGTTTGTGCTCGTAATAGCGAATGATATGTATTGGGTAGTATTGTAAGCCCTTCTATATGCATAATTGTGTGCTTGCATAATGTGATTATATAATTGTGATAAAATAAGTATGATGAGGCTATTGAATCCTAAACTTTGAAACCTCTTTGTTAATGATGATGCGTTGGTATAAAAGAAGGCTTGATGAACTAAAAGAATAAGGTTAATGGATCGGGTGTCACGAACCGACACATAGTATTAGGGGGATCGGGTGTCACGAACCGACACATAGTATTAGGGGATCGGGTGTCACGAACCGACACGTAGTATTAGGGGATCGGGTGTCACGAACCGACACGTAGTATTAGGGGATCGGAGTGTCACGTTCCGACACAAGAGGAATAAAGAGAATGAATCTTGAATTATCTTAATATACTCAAATTTAATGAACCTATTTCCCAAATGAGTATGGTATGGAGGCTTGAGTCCTCATGGGTGTACTTGGCGTTATTATCAATGATCCTTGTACTTGTTGTTGCTACCTGTTGAGTATTTTAGTTGATTTTATGATATCATCTAATATATATTGCTTTCTATTTTGAGTTGGCCGATGATATCTACTCAGTACTTGTGTTTTGTACTGACCCCTACTTGTGTGTTTTCTTTTTGTTAATTGTGGAGTGCAGCAAACGTACCGTCGTCTTCAACTCAACCTCAACTCTAGCCAGTCTTCATCACGTCAGATTTCAGGGTGAGCTATTGTTTCTAGCTTGGACTGGATCTTCTTCTTCACGTCTTGATGCCTTGAAGTTCTGGCATGGACTAGTTGTTTAGTTATTTTAGCTTCTTAGATACTCTTAGATTTAGTAAGTTGAGGATAGATGTTCTTGTGATGATGACTTCCAGATTTTGGGGATAATAATAAGTTTTGAGTTTTAGAAGTTGATTATTGATTCTGTTAATGGGTTTTAAGTCTTCCGCATTGTTTTCTATTTATTATGTTTGAAATGTTGGGGTTCAGATTGGTTGGTTCGCTCACATAGTAGGATAAGTGTGGGTGCAACTCACGACACGTTTTGGGTCGTGACAAATGCCCATTTTCAACGTTCCAAAATTACCTGGAGTATAAGAAGATAATAATTCCTTCTTTGGCGTGACATGAGAAGTAGCACAAGAATCCACAAATAAGCTAGACTCATCATGAACAAGATTAATGACATTTGCATCACAAGAAACAAGAGGATCATCATTAGTAACAACAGCAACACGATTTTCATTATCGTCTTCTCTCTTTTGTTGTCTCATATCTCTCTTGTGCTTGTAACAATATTTCATGATATGCCCATTCTCGTGGCAATAGTCACATGTAATATTCTTGTATTTAGACTTTGACTTGCTTCTACTTTTACCTCTATCATTCTGATCTCTAGACTTGTTTCTCCCCGTATCTTCAGTAACCAAAACATCGGAGTGTGAAGCTGAAGAAGATGAGGCTTGATATCTTCTTCTCATTTCTTCATTCAAGACACCACTCTTAGTATATTCCATGGTTACAACACCACTGGGAGCAGAATTAGTCAAAGAAACTCGAAGAGTTTCCCAAGAGTCCAGCAGAGTATTAAGAAGCCAAAGTCTCTGTATCTCATCATCAAACTTTACACCCATTCCGGACAGCAGGTCAAGAACACCCTGAAAATCATTAATATGATCAGAAATAGAAGTGCCCTCTTTATACCTGATATTCATTAATTGTTTCAACAGGAACAACTTGTTGTTGCCAGCCTTCGAAGCATAAAGTGTCTCGAGCTTGTCCCACAAACTTTTGGCATGTGTATCATTCACAATATGATTTCTAACATTATCTTCAACCCATTGTCTAATATAGCCACAAAACTGTAGATGCTCAAATTCCCATTCTTCATCATTCAAAGACTGAGGCTTATTAGAAGCAAACACAGGTAAATGCATCTTCTTGACAAATAAAAGATCTTTCATCTTTCCTTTCCAAATATGATAGTTACTACCATTTAAACACACCATTTTGCTCATATCTATCTCCATCATTCAGAACGACAATCAACAATAACCAATGCTCTGATACCACTTGTTAGGACCGGAAATAAGCAGGTGTAAACGCGGAAGCTAGCAAATCAAACCTCGAAAGACCACGAGTAAGAAGACAACGAGAAATATACCAAAAGACACAAAGATTTAACGTGGTTCGGTCAATCGACCTACGTCCATAAAGGATATGAGTAATCCACTTTAAATATGAGAATATAAAATACAGAGAGAAACAACCTCAATCAATTCACTCAGAATACATGGGTGGTTCACACAAATGATAATATATCAAATTTGTGACCTACAAATTCTCCCTCTAACAAAAACTCTAAAAACCCTTAAGACTACATTGTGAATGCTGATTAAGTTAGAAGGAACATGCTTCTATTTATAGAGGCCTAAACCTTTTCCTACAAGAAAAGGATTAGTCAATCCAAAACCTTTCCTTACAAGGAAAACCTATTTATCGTAAGAAATTTAGGGCAAATAAAACCCAACAAATATAGTGCAAAACTTTTCAACTCTTCAAGAAATACATTGTACTGGTAAATTGTTTCTTCTTTCAATTTTTATTAGAAAAACAATCTTTTCACAAAAAAGAAAATAGACCCACAAATTCCAAAAAGAAAAACCACAAACCCACCAAATTCTGGAGAAACAATTTTTTCCCAGATTTGTTTTTCAAAAAAACAATGGAGAAAATAAATATATTATTCGTTTACAAATCAGATCCATGGAATAATTGTATCACATCTGATTTTAGATCAAGAGATGACGATTTTTATACTCATCGGATCTATATACAATATGATTCTCGTCCACTTATATGTCTTAAAGGTAAGAATAAATACTCTTGGGAGATTTTCTATTCTCTAGATCCAAATTATCTTTTCCCTATAAGAAAATTAAAAAACAATTAAGAATTGTTTATTTCAAGAAATAGCATCTCACACATGGAACAATTAATGTCTCTCTAATACCAATGTAACAACTAATAGAAAGAGGAATACAATTGTGTATCTTTTAACCATAGAGGAAAACTAATCAATGATATCTTTGTTGAGGATTTGATCCGAGGGGACTTTGAATCTCAAGAAAAGAAAGTGCAATGGCACGAACTAATTAACCTCTTGGATTGTTTGAGGTCAATGTTAAAAAATAAATGGTTTGTCATTTTTGTTTTTTTGTTAATGATATTTCTCTCTTTTTTCAAGTCTAATGAATCATTTTAAATGGAATGTATGTTACTATTAAAGAATGTAAATGTTCCCACTCTTTTAAAAATAATATTTATCTTATTTTGCATATACTATATTGAGTTAGGTGACATCCACACGAGCAACCCATTGTTTTATTAAGTTTTCGGAAAATTTTATTTTTATGAGAGATTTATATGTTTATGACTTTTTAGAGTTGCCACTTAACACAAATTAGACAAAGATGAAAAAGGATGATTCTTCTAAAAGAAGAAACTTTGGTCAACTAATTATACAATACTAAAGAAAAACACCTACAAATTCCACACATCATACAACACTAAAAGAAAGCTCAAAGAGATTTTCAAATACACCTCTAAAACGCAGAGATTGAAGCAAAAGTTCAACAACCCACAAGGATTCAAGAAGACTGCGAATAGAGAAAACATATTAAAATAAGCCTTATGTCACTTCAAAAATAACACAAAGACATCTTAAAGAGAACAAATTGTCCGAGAGGTCGAAGCAGATCTACAAGTTCGATAAGAGAGGAATCTATAAGCGAAATAAAGGCGATCTTCTCACCTCTTCCGGGACAGGGAAGAAGACAAGAACGAGCAGATAAGCATCGTCTTCACCACCACAGAAATGTAACTCCGAAAAGGTAGACAATCAGGAAAATGAAATAAAGGATTTGAACAAAATCTAAACTCCGGCTACCTCTGCCCCTCTTAGCGTATTTGTGTATGGATTAGCTATTCTCTTATAAGCTTTTGTATATTCTCTTCTCTTAAAATCTAACTTCAAAAGGTCCAACTAATTTTTTTTATTTGTCTGATTGATAGCTTCTAAACCTTTCACTATGTTTTCTCTCTAAAAAAACTCACTACTATATCTCTGTTTTTCTTGTTGAAAATTTATCTTAGTTCCCCCCCCCCCCTCCCCGAAAAAAATCCCCCCTAAGTAGTGAACAAGAAGAGATTATATATAGGAGATTTAGGGTTTTTGAATTTGGGGGGAAAAGGGCAGAACGGGAATTTCGAAATCCTCTAACAATTTTAATTCAAAAACATTCATCATATTTGCTAAGCACCTTTTCATAGAATTTTCAACCCATTCCGAAATAGGAAGGGCAACGTACAAATTAGATGAATTCCATTGTCCTTGCCGCTCGACATGGCTCGATCTCGCGCGAGCAAAAATGAAGTTGCAGTTGATTTTCTACGAATTGAGAGCGAGGGGAAGGAAAAAGACAGAACGCACAACTGAGGAACATACCGAACAAGCCATGTCGCTCACGCGATGATACTGCTTGGATCTTTGTATCAAAATATAAAAGGAGCACATGGGTAGTTTTCGGTGTTGCCTTGTACTGTTCTGAGTTCCTTCGCATGAAGAAGAGAAGGGGAAATATATAGAAGTTCAGCTCCTAATGAGTACTGGATCGATTCAGGTTACTTTCGCGTGAAACGTGGGCTGGGAGGTTTTGCTGGAAATGCCAAATAAAAGCTCAACATGGTTAATAAAAATGAGTCAAGAATTTTTAATTGGTGAGGTCTAACTGAGATTTGGGCTACACCAATTACAATTATAACCAATTGAAATCTCCGTAAAATCCACATTGAATTAATTTGCTAAATAAAATAAAAAGCGATGAGCTTGTAAAATTAATTAATAAGCTTTTAATTTAACGAAATGGAATAATAAATCTGAATTATAAACTATCTTCAAAACATAAACTATTTTTTAATTATACCAATTGTCTAATTATTTTAGTAAAACTGATTTTTTTTAAAACCACTTAAAAAATTTAAATTTTTCATAAAATCTAGTTAAATTGTTTAGAATTGAAAACCTCATGAATTAATCATATAAGAGTGGGTCAAAATTGGTGTCAACAACTGTCACTCATTTTACTTGGATTGATGCGAGAAATTCGAGAATATGAAATTGACCTATCCAATTCCGACCAACCATTTCTTCATCTTTTAGGTAAGGGATTTTGATATGTACTTGAGAAATATGGCCAAGCTCTGAAAATGGGTTTCCTACATATCTTAGGCTATATGAGAATTCTAGGACACTTGTAGTTTTATACACTTAATTTAACGCACAATTTTGAAAGAAACCATAAGCCACCTCGATACTGAATTATGAAGTTACCGAAATGCTCGAGAATAAGATTTGAGAGCGAATGTTGGAATACAGCCAAGTTTCTACATTGAGTCTGCCTACATATCCTTAAACCTTTGGAATCAAGCTGTTTGTAGTTTGACTCGATCGGTTGAAAAGGAAATCTATTCTGCTAGATAACCTTGGGTTCTGAACAAGTGACAAATTAAGTGAGTATGAAAAAGGAGACTTGTAACCTCATAGCCATGAATGTGGTGCATTTCACACTCATAATTAAGAACTTACACAGACATAATTTTCAAAACCCTTGGCGCATTGTCACTCAGATTGGAACTTTGTTTTTGGTAGATCAAAATTTCCGGATGTGAGACCAAAACTAACAAAACTCAAAGAAAAACCTACATGCCTTCTAATAGGAGTGTGGTTTAATTGTGGTTGAAGTCACTCCACTGGTCGCGTCCTAAGAGTTTTACACTCCTTTTTGGACTATGTCCCAGTTTTCTGCTAAGAAAAAGTTCCATATTGTGTTGCATCATTTTTGATGTCGTCCGCACCTATGGTATGTTTCGGATAATTCATACTTTCGGATGCTCTAGAAAAAAAACTGAGATAAAACTCGTCAGCATAAAAATGCAATTAAAATGAAAGACAATGCCTTTTACCATATCGACAGTTAATTGTTCTCCTTGACATTTGACATCAACTCGATTGGTTTGACGTAAAGAAAATATAGTTTAAGTCTTGTGTTTGCAATGTATTCTTCATTTGATGTCAACATAAAGGAAAGTTTATGTGTGTGCTAGTATTTCTCTTGACGACACCTTCGATTCTCTTATTGATGTTAACTTTTATCAAAATAAAAGAATGCAGTTGATGACGACGGATAAATATTTCTCTTGGGATGCATGATTTAATTTTTTGGCAATGCATGACTTGTTGCCGGGCATGGATATCTTCCCGTGATGCATAAATTTATGCGAGGTATGAAATCTTCTCAAGATGCATAAAATTTTTAGAGGCATGAAATCCTCTCGCAATGCATAAATATCAACGAGGCATAGAATATTCTCGTGATGCATAAATTTCTGCGAGGCACAAATTCTTCTCGCGATGCATAAATTACAGCGAGGTATGAAATCTTCTCGTGATTCATAAGTTTATGCGAGGTATGAAATCTTCTCACGATGCACAAATTTCAACGAGGCATGAAATCCTCTCGTGATGCATAAATTTCTGCGAGGTATGAAATCTTCCCGCGATGCTTGGATATTAACTCTCGATGCATTATCTTTCGCGATGCATGAATATTGAGTCGCGATGCATGATTTTCCGGGATGCATGGATATTGACTCGCGAAGCATGATCTTCCGCGATGCATGGATATTGACTCGTGATGCATGATTTTTTGTGATGCATGGATATTGACTCGCGATGCATGATCTTCCGCAAGGCATGGACATTGAATCCCGAGGCATGATTTTTCGCGATACATGGATATTTATTTGTGGTGCATGATCTTCCGCAGGGCATGAATATCTTACCGCGATGCACATATATTAACTCTTGATGTCATCCTTGGTACTAAATGAAGATAGTGTTTCAATCAAGCAACATAGTGATTTTTTGGGTGCTTTCTTGATGATCATATCGTCTCCAACGATGATAACGGTAAAATAAATTCCAGATAGTATATCGTCTTGATCGATAATAAAATAATTGACCCTTCCGGGTAATGCATAATATGATATCCGACATTATAATGCAGATGACGTACTTTACAGAAATTGTAAACTCTTCCTTGAGACTTTCGCTTGATTCATTTCTGAATCTAGCTGGACGTTCTTTATAAATGTCATGTTGTTGGAAATTGATAGAAATAAATAATTCATATTCCCAAGTCTCCAACATAAGCGATATAAAACGATTCCTGCTTCTAGGAAAACTATTGATTATGGGATAGCTTTCTCCTCCTTTGACTTCTCCATATTCATCAATCGGAAAATTTTTCTGATTTCAGAGCAAAGATATAAACCTACATTCACTGAAAAGTTATTTAGTTTTAATAACGAACTAACATGTGTCAATTTCTTCAGTTGTCTGCTCCTTGTCCTGCTTTCTCCGTTTGATTTCCCTATTTCATGACTCTTGATTGATAAGACAAAATATTTTATGCCAAAAAAAATGAAACATTAAAGGGAAAATTTAAGAGATATAAATTTTTGAGAAACAGTATCTAAAAAAGTTCACTGCCAAGTAATGTCATATTAGGCTTTACAAACTTCTTTGATTCTAATGATTGGAGGTCTATCTAATTATTCAGTGGGAGTTTTTAAAGTCACTCCGGACTTGTAGATAAAACCATGCTAAAATTTTGAGGCCATCCTCAAAATTTCTGTCCCAGTTAACTGTCTTTCTTATCTTTCCGTTGTAACTGAGTAGATCGCAGAATTTTTGAGATCTTCTCGAAAATTCTTTCCCAGTTGCAAATATCAAAATATCACCAGTCTTGACTTGCCGAGGAAGAATCTTCTTCCCGAGAATTTTAGAGTTCCTCTCAAAAAATTCATTCTTAGTTTCTATTTTAAAGATAAATAGAAATCTTACGGGAGATATGACCGAAAACTCGTGGCATCTACATATCCTGTTGAGGCAAGAATCAACCGAAACGTAGTTCCCCCTCAAAGGTAACAAAAATAAGAAAATTTTACAATGTAATTGACCGAGGCAGACATAGGCCGCCTACGTATCTCATTCTTGAGAATTAAGGTCGGACGTAGTTCAAATTCAAATAAATAACTAAATGGGATAAATGGGGTGACCGAGGCCGACATAGGCCGCCTACGTATGTCATTCTTGAGAACTCAGGTCAGGCATAGTTTATTACAAGAGGAATAAAATTTAAAGTAAAAAATTACGAGCAAACCAAACAATTACAGGGAAATAACAGACATACAAACCGACTTCACGCATAATATCTTTTGACAACATCTGAGTTGATCGGCTTTCTCCAGGCGGTCCTATCCAGCTCCGATAGGATCAAAGCACCTCTAGATAAAACTTTGTGAACCATGTAAGGACCTTGAAAATTCGATGAAAATATTTCTTTGTACTCATCTTGGTGAAGAAAGATGCGCTTAAGGACTAACTTACCAACTTCGAAAATTCAGGCTCTTACTCTCTTGTGAAAAGCACGAATCATTCTCTGTCGATCCAAGTGACCATGACAAATGACAACCATTCTCTTCTCATCAGTCAAAGTTAATTGATCAATTATTTCTCACCCATTCAGCATTACTCAACTCAACTTCTTCGATGATCCTTAGGGATGGTATCTCAACTTCACCAAGTATGACTGCTTCTGTTCCATATACTATTTAATATGGAGTGGCTCCAATCGATTTTCTGACAGTCATTCGATAACCCAAGAAAGCATATGGCAGCATCTCATGCCGACCTCGGTGATTGTCAATCATCTTCCTCGGAATCTTTTTGATATTCTTATTTGCAGCCTCTACAACTCCATTCATTTGAGGACGATAAGCGGTTGAGTTTCGGTGAGTAATTTTAAATTTCTCACATACATCTCTCATCAAGTAGCTGTTGAGATTTGCACCATTATCAGTGATGATGGATTCTGGTACCTCAAAGCTTCATATCAAATTGTTGCAAACGAAATCAACTGCAACTTTCTTGGTTATTGATTTGTATGAAGTTGTTTCTATCCACTTGGTGAAATAGTCGATGGCAACCAAAATAAATCTGTGTATGTTAGAAGCGGCTAGCTCTATTGGGTCAATGGCATCCATACCCCAAGTTACAAATGGCCAAGGTGAACTCATAGCATTAAGTTCGTGAGGTGGCACTCGGATCAAATCACCGTGCACTTGACATTTATGACATTTTTGCACAAAATTTCAACAATCATTCTTCATATTCATCCAGAAATACCCATCTCGAAGGATCTTTCTTGCCAAAGTGAGCCCATTCATATGCGTTCCAGAATCTCCAGCATGTATCTGTTCAATAAGCTTCCCGACTTCAGCAACATTGACGCATATGAGAAGACCCAAAATCTGGGGTCCTTTTATAAAGGACTTCTCTACTAAATAAAAAGTTTATGTCCATGTGGCGTAACGACTTCTTATTGTTGGATGTAGCATCTTAAGGATATGTTTCGGACTCCAAATACTTCTTTATATAAAAATATCAAGGCAAACTGTCTGGTTCTACTTCAATATGTGAACAATGCACTGGATGTTCCTTCAGTTCTATTTCCAAAGGATCAATGTAACCTATATCCGGGTGTTTAATCATTGAAGCGATTATGGCAAGAGCGTCGGCCAACTCATTCTGTATTCTTCGAGTATGCTTGATCTTACGAAATCTCTTGCACAAAATTTATACATACTACACGTAAGGTATAATCTTTCGGGTTCTTCACAACCCATTCTCCTTGAACTTGATGAATCAACAAGTATGAATCTCCAATAACCAGCAACTCATGGACATTCATGTCAATAGCAATTTTTAAACCAAGAACACAAGCTTCATACTCAGCCATGTTGTTTGTGCAATTAAATTAGAGCTTAGCTACTGTGGGATAGTGCTGACAAGATTCTAACACTAAGCTGCTCCGATGCTTTTCCCTTGATGATTTTCCACTCCATCAAAGAATAGTCTCCAACCCGAATATGCTTCACAAAAATCTTCACCCACAAATGAGAATTCTTCATCGTTAAAATAAGTCTTAAGTAGTTCATACTCTTCATCATCAGGATTTTCTGCAAGATGATCAACCAAGTCCTGCGCCTTTATTGTCTTCTGAGTCACATACACGATATCAAATTCACTCAACAACATTTGCAACTTAACTAGTTTTCCGCTTAGCATTGCCTTCTAGAAAATATACTTCAATGGATCTATTCTTGAAATGAGGTATATAGTATAAGAAGATAAATAATGTCTCACCTTCTTGGCAAGCCACGTCAAAGCACAACACGTTCTCTCCAACAGAATGTAATGAGACTCGTATGGAGTAAACTTCGTTGTTATATAATAGATGTCCTTTTGCTTCTTTCTTGTCTCGTAATGTTGACAAAGTACACATCCGAATGCACTATCTGAGACAGACAAATATAGCAACAGAGGACTCCCCTGTAGCAAAGGAACCTATACCGGTGGATTGGATAAATAGTTCTTAATAGCATCAAAATAATCCTGACACTCTTCAATCAACTTTATCGGAGCGTCTTTCTTCAACAGCTTGAAGATAGGCTCACACACCACGATTGATTGAGCTTTGAATCGATTGATGTAGTTTAATCTCCCTAAGAAACTCATAACCTCTTTCCTCGTCTTTGTCGGAGGTAACTGTAGAATTGCTTTAATCTAAAAAGGATCGAGCTCAATACCCTTTAAACTTACTATAGATCCCAACAACTTTCCGGCTGAAACTCCAAAAGCACATTTGGAGGGATTTAACTTTAAGTTGTAACGATGCAAACGATCAAAGAATTTCCTTAGATGTGTCAAGCGATCTGAACTCTCACGGGACTTGATTATGACGCCATCCACATACACCTTGATCTATTTATAAATCATATCATGAAATATAGTCGTCATAGCCTTCATATAAGTAGCACCAACATTCTTGAGGCCAACTGGTATAACCCTATAATGATATACACCCAAAGGTGTAATAAATATGTCTTTTCTACATCTTCCTCGTTCATCAGAATCTGATGATAACCTGTATGACAATCCACAAATGATTGCATTTCATGCTTAGCAGAATTATCAATCAAAATATGAATATTTTTCAATGGAAAATTATCCTTCAAGCTGGCTTTATTGAGATCTCTATAGCCGACACAAATTCTGATCTTCCCATCCTTTTTAGAAACCGGAACAACATTGGCCAACCAAGTCGGATATTGTGTCACTTCCACCAATCGAGAATCGATCTTCTTGGTGATCTCTTCTTTGATATTTTAACTCAATTCAGGGTTGAACTTACGAGCCTTTTGCTTCACAGGATTGAACCCTGAATTAATCTACAGCTTTCGAGATACAACATAGGTACTCAACCTTTGCATGTCACCGACTTCCTAGACGAACACATCAATATATTCAGCAAGCAAATGAATTATGCCTTTTCTTTGAGTTTCATTTAAGTGGATGCTGAGCTTAACCTCTTTAACAAACTCTGGATCTCAAAGCTTTACTGTTTTCATTTCCTCTTTATTCGGCTTATGCTGGTTTTCAAACTGCCCAAATTCCTTGGCAACATACTCAAGTTCCTCACTTTCTTCTTCGTAATCGTCAACCTCATCATCACTTGCCTCATTTTTTTCATTCAGCTCGTGAAATGACATGACATTGGTAGGTTTAAAACTTACATTACTGAAACCATAAACAAACAAAGTTAGAACATCAAAGTATAAACAAATGAGTAAATAAATAAATTTTAAGAATAAAAGAGTCTTTCTTTAAAATTAGAAAACAATGAAAATTTTGGCCATGTCATAAGGCCATGTTTCCTTCTTTGAACATCACGATGGAAATTTAATAATTCAAACAGTTAAGAAAAATTCAAAATGGTAGGGCTCGGGCCTTTTCTTGTCTACCACCGATTTAAATATGCATAAAACGATTCCCTTACCAAGGAGTTCAAAGAATCAGGATGGGCATGGAGGTCTAGTTCTGCAGCATCTCTCGTAGCTCAGCATCACGGAATCCTATCAGCTCGACCTCTTCTTCGCTGATAGCATCGATCCCTTCAAAAAGGCCACAAATTCCCTCCCCAAGGTCCTCCTTCTTGGCATATTCACGGACTGGGAAGGATTCATATAGGTGAGGGATTGGCTTTGACAATGCTTGATCCTTCTTCTTCTTTGTCTTCTCATCATCATGAGGACGTACCCCAATCCATACCTTGACCCTTTGACAGGACCTTGGATGGGCTCAACAATTCCTTGGGAATTCCTTTCCAATTTGAAACCTTGCTCAAATCCACTTGCAACATCACGGTAGCTATCATGTAGACGGTAGACATGGGAGTCTGTGGGGCCAAGTCTTCACCGGTGGTACTTACCAGCTCCACCGTGTTTAAATCTGTACCTCGCGATACCTCATCAATGATTGGAGCCTTTCTTTTAGAGTGACTCCCTTCACCATGAATAACCATTTCTTCATTTTCGAAATGAGTTTCATCATCTGATAAAAAGTAGGAGGGACAACTCTAGCCATATGGATGAAAGGCTTTCCCAGAAGAAGGTTATAGCTGATATCGATGTCCAAGACTTGAAACTATGCGCAGAATTCTGCCGGACCCATTTGGATGATCATATTCGCTACTCCCAACGTATCCCCTTGAATCCCATTAAAGGCTCTTACATTGACCTGATTTTGTTCAAGTTTCCCATGGTCAAACCTTAACTGCCTCACTGTCTATAATGGACAAATATTTAGACCAGATCAATCATTTACCAAGACACGATTGACAATTTTTTTGCGACAGATGAAAGTGATATGCAATGCGTTATTGTGGGACCTCCCTCAAAAGGTAACTCGTTGTCGCAAAAGCTGATTTGATGTCCTTGAATAACCCGGTGGATCGTAGCGAACACGTTATTGCTTCTTGTTCCCTCGGGTACATATGTATCATCGTGAGCTTTCATTAAAGCTTGCTTGTGCGATTGAGAACTCATCAACAGGGCCCATACAGAAATCTGGGCTGGAGTCTTTTCCAAATTCTTGACAATGGAATAATCTTTCGGCTGCATTCTTCTCCCGAATTCCTCTACATCACCATCGCTTATTTGATTTTTAGCTTGATCCTTCTTTTGATCTCCGAGAGCAAGCTCCTCGTGAGTATAACATCTTTCAGATCAGGTCATAACTTGTGCAGCAGCAGTTTCAGTCACTAATTTTGGCTTGATTAGAGTTTTTGATGGAACAAAGGCAACAACCTTTGTTGGTGTCAAAATAACAAACTCTTTTTTCTCTTTGACGCTTAAGGAATCTAGAACCTTTTCCACTCGTCATGACCGATTGGATTTATCACTTTAGTCCCGCACCAATCATCGTCTGTTTTTGTCATACTGATGTTGCCGCCTCTATGATACGATAAAGGATTGGTATTGACATTAGGTGCAGCTGGTTAGAGAGATACCACCTGTTGGTTAATTAAATCCTAAATATTGTGCTTGAGGTTGATACAGTCCTCAGTATCGTTCCCATCACTGTTGGAATAATAAGCACACTTATGATGTGGCTTATAGAATTTTGAATTGATATCTACGGGTTTGGGCCCCACTGGGTGGATGTATCCGGCTGTACCTAGTCGCTCGTACAACTTTGTTTGACTTTCTACGAGCGTGGTGAAATTTTTTCAAATGTTTCTTGTCGAACCACGGTTGAGGGGGATCATAACTTCCTTGTAGGGGAGGTATCTGTTGATAACCTCGATTGTTCAGACAGGGAGCTTTATCTCTTGGATATGATTTTGTTTGGTAGTTTAGCATTGGAGCTTGGTAGTTCGGGTGGGGATTTTTATATGGTGGATCTTGGACTTGATACGGAGGAGGGGGTGCTCAGTAGCTCGACTGCACGTTAGCACTATTGGGAGAAACACCCTGGTAGGGAGATGGAATTTTATAGGGTGGATGATGATTTGGGTAAATGGGAAATGGATTTTCGTTATTTGGGGGTGGACTATGGTATATTTGGGCTTGGACGTTTGGATAAGTGGAGGTAGCACTCTAATAAATTGGAGGATTATTTAGATGACTAGCTTGCATGTAGCAACCTTGGAAGGAATTTTGAGAAGGCCGAGAACAATCTTGGGAATATGACGAGCTTCTGGGGGTTTTCTTTCGCCCATATGAAAAGAAGCAATTTCTTCTCTTTTCTTCTTCAACGTTCCTAATGATCCAGGCGATGCACCAACACGGGCTATCTTCCCTATTTCAACCCATCTTTGATTGTCTCACCAACTTTGACTATCTCAGAAAATTTTGCTCCTACGAGCAACAAGATTCGATCATAATACTCGGGCTCTTGAACCCGCACAAACACTTCTACAATTTACTTTTCATACATGGGTAGTCTCACCCTTGCCGATTCTTTTCTCCATCTATAGGAAAACTCTCCATAGCTCTCGGTTGATTTTTGTTTTATATTTTCCAAAGATTATCGATCACGAACAATTTCTATGTTGTAAGAGAATCGATCGATAAAATCTTTGGCAAATGCATTCTAGCTGGTCCATTGTAAGGTTTCATGCGAGGTGAACCATTCAAGAGTTTCTCCGCACAGGCTTTGGCTGAAGAGTGGATCAATAGAGTTTTATCTCTATCAATTCAGCTAGTCGTAGTAGGATCTCAAGTGAGCCATAGGGTTCCCCACTCCCCCGAAACTATCAAATTTTGGGATTTTGAACCCTTCTAGAAGGTCCAAATTTGGATTGATACATAAGTCTTCATAACTAAGCCCGGCGATATCAGGGACGCATTGGAGCTCCTTCATGGCTTTCTTGGTCTCTTCTTTTATGTCAACCTTTCCCTCTTTCTTTTCCCTCCACTCCCTTTCATGTTCCTCATAATGGTCCAACTCAGAACCGTGAACATCATGCTCGGCAAGGAAGGGAATTTGCAAAATGGTCCTTTTGGGTAAGGGTGGAGCTACAGGGGGACCCTTTGAGCGGTTTGATAATTCTGTGGGTAAGTCTGCGGATTGGTATTCTGATTTAAGTTGTAGTGGGGTGTTAGGGGATTGAATGTATTTTGGTTTTGATTTCGCTTTTGATTTTGAGGTGGTGGAGCGGCTTGATGGTGGGTATTTTGAGGATGGGGTGGCATATGGGAGTGGTTGTTTTGAGGAGGAGGTGGAGTTTTGTAGGATGTGGAAGCATATTGGGGATTTTGGCTAGTAAGATCTATAATCGACGGATTCTTAGTAGCTGTAGATGGTCGGTTCCTAGCTGGATCCATATTTGATGAAGGGAAGTAGATTGGAGGTCTTCCATCAGCATCGTTAGCAGCAAACCCTAGTGGAGGCATATCCTATCTCCTTTTCATTTTTACCCTCATCAGGAGTTTTCTTGTTTTAGTTTTGACACTGTCTTAGAAAGGATAAATTACGTTGAGCTAAGGTCTTCTTGAGGCTGCTCTTTGTTGTCCGTTGATCAGGCCTTCGTATCTTCACATAACATAAAGGCGGAGAATGAAAATTTTTAAAGATAGGGGTCGGGTTTTGGAAGGCTGCCTACGTATCTCACAAGGAAAATTCAGGCCTCACGTAGTTCGAGTACAAAAGAGAAATTTTTCATTCATTCATTCGTTGGGATTACAAGGAAACGAAAAAAAAATCAAAGCTTTAAAGATAAACCAATGACTACATCTCAGTCATTTTCTTCTCTTCGTCATCTTTATCTTAGCCACGGGGAACGGTCTCAATTTGAATCTTTCCCATGCTGATGAGGAATTTGAGGTCGTGGTGGAACTCAGGACACTTTTAAATGTTATGGTATGTGGCGTGATGATGATAGGGACAATGCTTTTGGATTTCGTGCTAAAGAGAATATTGCATTTCCACATTCTTGTAGTAATGGGTAAAGACACCATTCTAAACCAAATCTGAGTAGATTTCCCTCATTGTTTTCTTGAAATATGTGAATGAGCGATGAATGAATCTGGTTTATTCTATGACCGGTATGTCAAGACGTGGTTCATCACATGTAAGGATGACGCTGCCACCCCAAGTGTTAGGAGTATTATCCATACTGAATAATTAACGTACTGCATTTTCGAACTCAATACACTCCTCTATTATATGACATTTCTCCCTTGGATGACATTCACAGGTCTTGCGGAATTATCCTAATCCCGCTCAAGGGGACGCTTTTGTAAGGGGTCCTAGGAGGCCCCTAGACCGATAGTGCTCAAAAACAAGAGCCCACGAGATGACCTCTATCTTCTTTCGTCCTTCGTGCGGATATGCCTCAAGAGAAATGTTGTTGTCTCCGTTTGCCAGACATCCCTTGAAAGAAGGTGGGCGGGCAAGTAACTCCCCATAACTTTACTCTTCATAACTTTCTTTATTTATCTCCTATTTAGGGCTTTCAAGAGGAAACAGTGACTCGTACAGGTGCCTTTCACGCTGCTTTTGCGTCTCGACCCTCTCTTCTTCACTTGGTTTTGTTTGAATACCCTTTCCTTTGTCCATAGCAGCGATCTTTCCTTTCCTGAGACAAAAGAGTAATTTTTAGGATTTGTAGATAAGGTTTGACTTTTGAGTGATAAACTTAATACTCTGAAATTTTTGGTCAGACATTTGTAATAGTTACTTCTGTATATTTGCAAATTTCTTGGAAGGAGTGGATTTCTGATATCCTCATTCATAGCAACATAATACATAAGCAATTAATAACATATATATCACGTCCTAACACATATTGAGGGACCCTTTTGTGCATAGGATAGGCCTAGCACATTTGAATGATGTACACATGAATTGAACCAAATAAACAATCCCCCCCTCCCAAAATGAATTTCACAAGTGAATAATAATGTTCACGGAGGGTAAAATAACGGATAAAACATTAAAGACAATCCCACACCGGGGCCATCTAAAAGTGCAATAAAGGAAGGCCCACACAGGGTCTAAAATGACAAATACATATAGAAAAACCCGCGTAGGGGCGAAATCCACTATGTCGCAAAAGATAGTCCTTCTCCGTCGCCGTCCCTCTGAGTTTTGTATTGTTGGAACATATATCTTACCATCAGCAAGAATCCTTCACCCAGGCGTCCTTTGTCTTCGAAGCTTTGGTATCACCTATTGGGTTGCCTTCTCAAGAGTATCTTGGTTCTCAACAAATTTAGCGTACACTTCTTGGGCCTCTTTTTTTTACCTTTTGTAGCTCGGTCGCAACTTTGACTTCTTTGTCCATAAAGATGTGAAAGCTTCGCGGTGTTTGGGAGGAGACGTTTTGTATGTGCTTCTTCAGCCATTCTTTATAACCATTGTCATGTCCATCATTGAGACTGTCAGGGGTGATGGTGTCTTTATCCATACTCTTAGCAGTTTTCCATTCTTTGAACATTTCAGATGCGTCGTGCACTTTATCATCTCCAATATCGTATACATAAGCCCATAGTACGCCTCTTTGGGTACAGTGTTTGTCCTCCCAAACTGTTGCAAGACTCGAAAGGGTGCTTAAGGGTGAATTCCCCGAATAACTGGTAGAGGAAGCACAACCAATCTGCGGTTCTCCACGACGACTTCTTTGGAGATGTAATGGTTAAGTATCCATTGGAGATCTTCTTCTCTCAATTTGGAGAAAATCTCAACCCATCTCCCCTTATTCTCTGATTATTCATATTTGCCCAGTACAACATATCATTCAAATCTTTATAGGTGTTCTTGTTTCAAGAATATGTAGTTCCCGAGTCCCAGCACTCTCTAAATGACTGACGATCCACCATTGAAGGAGCAAGTTGCATCCTTGGAAGTATTAATGCCCCTCTTTGCATATTCTCACGGCTCGATACATATCGGACAGGATGACCGGAGCTATAGTATATTACTTTGTTGTCCCTTGGTTCTCATACACTTTGAATAGAGTATGTGCAAGTATTATAACTCAGGTATTGATGCTCAAACTTTGTCTATGTGGGAAGACCAACGTTCCCAACAATGGTATATCAAATGCTAGAGGACGAATCTCGTTCCACTCTGTAAGAGAGCTTGGACTCTCTATTGTAAGTGGAGTAGAAGCTCGCATGTCCAAATCGGATATAAAGAGCTCTGAATGCTACATGGGATTCTTCGCACCTGTAGGCAAAGTCTTTCCCCAACCCGCACCACTCCGGAATGTTTTCTACAGAGGGATTATTAGGGATGAAGATGTCTTCTTGCTTTTTTTCCTTCCTTTCTATACTAGTCCCTACTGTATCTATGCAATCTCTGATCTCCTCCAAACTCGACCATAATTCGGTGGTTCCGAATCAAAACATCATTCGTTGGCTATCCCAATAGCCTACGAGGACCTTAACAGATTTCAGCCAACCGTTCATGATGATTAATTCCATTAGAGTACCCACGTATTTGTTGATGGTTCTTCTATGATCCCCATCCAGATTATTATGCCACATCGTGAGTTGAGGTGGCACTGATATGACCGTGTCGAACTTTGGAAAACGATCAATATCTACAAAACACAAACTTGTTAGGTTTACCCATCCCAAATTGGTTTTCATATGTATATCATTCAAATGTCAAATAATATGATGTGTCGTGAGGTCAAAGATCTTCGACACGATTTTGGCAGCTTTCTACTAAATAGACTTAATACACCTTGGGTATTAAGTTTTTTTAGGCTAATGCTTAATTTTTTGTTTTAGTTTCGCTCTAGCTTAGGCTTACTAGAATAGCTTTTAACTTGACGTTTATCCAAGTCGGACAAACATCGGGGTGAAGCTACCAAACAACGTCGGATGATCGCATTTCGATTATTCGTTTGATACTTCCAAATGAAATTATTGTGTATTTCTGAAGAAAGACGTGAAACACTAAGTAACTTTAGTTTTCCTAATGTATCTATTTGATGTTTGGCGGAAATATGCCATGAAAATTCAACAATTCAACAATAAGGTTTAGTAAACAAACAAACAAATATTACAAACAACCAAATAAAGTGAGTTTTAAGGTTAGAATCCTCCAATCTCCAGCGGAGTCTCCATTTCTGTTTTTTTTACATTTTCGAAAAATATTATTTTCATGAGAGTTTTATATGTTTCTGACTTTTTAGAGTCGCCACTTAACTTTTAAGAAAAATCAAGAAAACTATGTTTTTCAAATGACTTAAATAGAAAAACGTTTTGAAAACTTCAAAGGGGTTCGGGGCTTCCTATTTATATTTTAGAAAGGTTTACAGCACCTAAAATATTCACTAGAATCGCAATTATCCGACAACTAACTTGGTATTGCTACAATCGTTTAACTTTTTTTTGAATTGAAAGTTTACTTAGAACTTGCTGAAAGTTACATTAAATATTAACTATCATTTTAAATGAGTTATATTATTTGCAAAATTATCTATCCTTTTAAAATTCATTTGCAGTTAATTGTAAATTGATAAAACATTTACAACGTTTGTGGGGTTTTGGATTCTTTAACTTCAAAACCAACGACAAAGAAGCAGATAAATAAGCGAAAATAAGGGAGAGAGATATTTGGGTCCAAATCCAGGTTATTTGTCCGTCTGGACCGGTATTTGGACCCTTTGTTTATGGGTTTCCCCCCACTTCATATGTACCTTTTCTAGGCTAAACCAAATAATACATAATAAATAAATAAAATCGACACGGGGGACCTAGATCTAACATAACAAAATACAAAAATTTGAGAAAAATAAATTTGGACCTCTTGGACCACTTCCTTCGACTTCAAAAACCTGTACGCCAAAGAAATGGATGGTTGACTCGATAGAGAAGTCGAGCCTTAATGTCTCTCTCAAAAACGCAAAGAGAGGGCAAATGGGAGTTCATGGTGATCTCAATGTCAATTTTTGCATGCAAAAGAAAGCAGACGTCAGAGTTCATAAACATTCAAAGGAGAATAAGTAAATAAAAATGACGATGTTGTCGAATAAATTAAATTTATGGCAATATTTATGGAAAGATGCATCTTACAACAATTTTAATTTAGCTAAAATTAGTTAGCATATTATCCCACAAATTAAATTGGGAAAAAGAAATAAAAAGAACTACGACCATGCTGGACATATGTTGAACAAATATTTATACAACTGATGGGTCCAAAACAAAGAAAAAATTATACCATTTTGTGTACCCACATATTCCATGAACTTCATTCATACGATTAAGAGAACTAAAACATGAAGAAAAAAACGCTCTTTCATCTATATAAACTAATCATAGGAGTGAATAACATATGACCGAACCATTAGGAATTAATCTTCGAAGAAAAATCAGCACGCTGAACACATCAAGAAATCCATGTCAAATACTAAAACAAAATCTATATGTAGAAAATCTAAGAGTTGCTAGCTTATCGTACTAGAAAAAGATATTTAGAGGTAGCCATTCATAAAGATTATCCCAAGCAGATGACCATAAATAATTGAACAAGATAGACCTTATTCTTAAACCGGCTAGCCGGACATAAACACTAATAGTCCTTAAGAAATATAACACACAAGAGAATAGCATTTTTTTAAGCGATAACACTAGCCAAGCAACAATTTATACTTATGATAGATAACACAAATTAGACAAAGAAAAAAAAAGGATGATTCTTCTAAAAGAAGAAAATTTGGTCAACTCATTATACAATACTAAAGAAAAACATCCACATATCATACAACACTAAAAAAAAAAGCTCAAAGTGATGTTCAAATGAACCTCTAAAACATAGAGACTGAAGCAAAAGTTCCAACTGTTTTTTTTTCTGATTGATAGCTTCTAAACCTTTCACTATTTTTCTCTCTAAAAAAAATAACTATTGTGTCTCTGTTTTTTTTGGTTGAAAATTTATCTTAGTTCTCTTCCCCCCCCCCCCTCTTCCCCGAAAAAAATGATCCCCCCTAAGTAGTGAACAAGAAGAGATTATATATAGGACATTAGGGTTTTCGAATTTGGGTGAAAAGGGCAGAATGGGAATTCCGAAATCCTCAAACAATTTTAATTCAAAAACTTTCATCATATTTGCTAAACACGTTTTCTTCAAATTTTCAACACATTCCGAAATCAGAAGGGAAACGTACAAATCAGATGAATTCCATCGACCTTGCCGCTCGACGTGGCTCGATCTCGTGCGAGCAAAAATGAAGTTGCAGCTGATTTTCTACGAATTGAGAGCGACGGGAAGGAAAAAGACAAAATGCTCAAGTGAGGCACATACCGAACCAGCCATGTCGCTCACGCGATCATACTGCTTGGAGCTTTGCATAAAAAAATAAAAGGAGCGCATGGGTAGTTTTCGGTGTTTCCTCGTACTGCTCTGAGTTCCTTCGCATGAAGAATAGAAGGGGAAATATTTAGAAGTTCAGCTCCTAATGAGTACTGGATCGGGTCAGGTTACTTTGGCGTAACAGGTGGGCTGGGAGGTTTTGCTGGAAATGCCAAATAGAGGCCCAACATGGTCAATAAAATGAGTCAAGAATACTGAATTGGTGAGGGATACTGAGCCTTCGGCTACTCGAATTACAATTATAACCAATTGAAATCCCCAGCACATCCACATTGAATTAATTGACGATATAAAATAAAAAGCAATGAACTTATAAAATTAAATAACAATCTTTAAATTAACCAAATGGAATAATCAATCTTAATAATAAACTAACTTGAAAACATAAACTATTTTCCGAATCATACCAGTTGTCTAAATAATTTACTAAAACTTAATTTTTTTAAACCACTTAAAAACATTTAAAACTTTCATAAAATCTAGTTAAATTGTTTAGAATTAAAAACCTCGTGAATTTAATCATATAAGAGTTGGTCAAAATTGGGTGTCAACAGCCATGACCATAAATAACTTGTTGAACGTATCAAGTGCTAGTTTCTATTTCTAAACAATTATTTAGAGGTTGTGGATGGTTTAAATAGGACTGTCAAATATAATTACAATATTGGTTGATGTAAATAAATACTAGATTGTACATCTAAGACTTGAATATATGGTCTAAATAGATTTTGAATTCCATTAGCCCTATAAAAGTATCTACCCTTATGTGATGGGGACTCAACATTTTTCATATAACAAGGAAGATTAGATTTGCCTTAAATGCACATTATAATTTTTCAACAAAAGGGTTTCTAATTAACAACATTGCAATTAGTTGCAAAACTTAATAATAGTGCTAACTGCTACCTACCTATTGTAAATGAATATGTCTCCTATAAATAGTAATAAGTTTAATTAAATATATGACCAAGCTGATTGTGTTCTTCTAAATTTAATGGTGAAGTAAATTCAAACATAGCATTAATGGGAGAAAAGGAAAATTGTGTGGTATAATTCTTGATAGAGTCTAAAATCCTAACGTGCACAACAAATATTAGTTAACCTCTTTCCTCCCAGAGATTGGATTTCTAAAGAAATGGTTACGTATGATAAATATAAGTACGTGAGATTGATATTGTTATGACATTTCTAAAAGGAGAATTGTGTTTTATCCTACTTTGTGAACTCATCAGAACCTTAGATTTATACCTACCCAAAAGGATGTGATAGCATATTAGGATTGTCATGTTGTAGGATCTATTAATAAAGAACCCTTCAAGGCTACAACTTATTTAATTCTATGAGTAATTATTAGGTTTTTGAAGGTGTTAATGTAAAATGAAGAGTTGACTTTTTGAAGATTTGCTACATTTATGAAAAGTTGTGAACCTTTTTGAATAGTTATGACTTTTATGAAGTATTTTGACTAGTCTGAAGAGTTGTGACTTCTACGAAAAATTATATTTTTTGATAAAATTATGAATTTTTTGAAGGGTTGTGACCATTCCTATAAGTCCAAAGAAGCACTCGCTCACACTAACCTCTGTTGTCTGTATATAAAGGAGTTTCCTCTTATTTTTCAATAACAAATAACTAATTTCTAAACTTCCTCTTCTACTAATCCTAGTATTATAAGTCTATGTTACTGTTTTTGAGTGGATTCGCGACACCGTTGTTTTGGGTTTCAATACATCAGTGAGTAATATATTGTAACCTCTGATACTTGAGGGAAAATTTTTTCTTAAAGAGAATGTACATTCTATGAACTCGATTTTCTTCTTTGAGAAAAATACTTGATTTATTTTTGTTTTAGGTTCTAATTTTCTTTAGTGTTTTAACATTTATACATTTAAAAATACTCATTAAAATAAGTATATTAATAATACATGTTGAAAAACAATAATAGTTACATGCCAAAGGTGTCTTGGAAGTTTAGTCTTTTATGTAGGCATGTTGCATTATACACAAACATTCTACAGGTTAGTTTTGATGTTTCTTTTTTCTTTTTGTTTCCTTAGGATAAGAGTCTTTTTATAGCTTATGCTGAAAGGAATTAAGTTTATCTTCGTATAAAGCATAGGTGTCATCTTTTCCTAGGGAGTATGCCCAACTTTTGGATTTTTTCCTTTAGTTTCTTTTTTCTTTCTCCAAGAGTTATTTCATAGACAAAACTAGATTGCTTTTTGATGTGGACTTATGAAGTTTCTTCTTTATTTTTCTATGGTTTCATCGTTAAGAATAGAGTCAGATATTTCTAGATAAATGTCAGCAAAGGAGGAGGTGGGGAGAGTTGTACCCTTGTTGTATATAATGGGGTTGCATCTAGAATAGATTACATTTGGCTTAAGGTTTATCAAGTATTAGAGTATGACTTTGGCGAAGGTTTACCATATTCTCTTGTATAATGGCAAAATGTTGATTATAAGGGGGGATTGGAGGCTGAAAAAAGAGCTAAAGGTTTAGGCACCCAGAAGGATAGAATTTTATATCTTCTGAATGGTTTTTAGGCTCCAAAATATGGAAAGAAAAATGCGTTTAGAAGTAAGATTTCAGTGAAGAAGTATTTCAAGTCTGAGTATCCTGGTATGGATATCAACAAATTCTTTGCCTCAATCAGCTAGGTGATTCCTTCTATGCACTCATAGGGCTCAAAAGGTTATCTTCGACAAAGCTCTTTGGTATATATCATGAAGAGATATATTCGTCCGTTTGCATTAATTAAAATTGAGCTTCATTCTTTTATATATGTATTGATTTTGATATGTCATTTATTGAATCATTATTCATTTCATAATATATTTGTTGCTTTTACCCTACTGCACTCAAAAGATATTTGGGAACAAGCAACATATATTAATTCAAAGATATTTGGGAAGAAGAACCAAATATAATGATTTAATAAATTGCATCTCAAAGGAGATGAACTACTTCTCTTCTAGAGTTGTGCGGAGGAAGTCCCTCTATGTAAAGGGTGTTAGATGCACCACCAGCGAGACGTAGTATTTCATGAGACATCAGCATAAATACCATAAATCTTTCATTTAGTGGTAGCTCTAGCCCACGAGTTGATGGAAGTGGATCACGAACAAGAAAGGAAGGTATACTACCACCACCTTTTCTAGTTAATCCAACTCCATTGTAGTTATTAGATTCTACATCTCGAAGACAAATATGTTTTTACAAGAGGAGGAAGAATAATAACAAAAACAAAATCCAAATTAGTATGAAATTCAAGCATGCTCGAGGAATGTAGGATCAGTGTCAGCCTTTTCTAAAGACCAAGCTTTTAGATATTTGTTGCATTGAGCCTAGTCTTTTCCAAGACTATTGTTGTAACCTTAGTTGTAAACTTACTAATTTGGATTATGATGGTACATTTATATTTGATGTGAAACAAGAATAGATGGCTGCATATGTGGGAATCTTTTTCCATATATACCGGGATCAACGAGTTTACATGGCCACGACATCCGTATGAACCATCAATTTGGATCCATAGTATTTTTGTCAATACTATGATTCAAGAACGTTTTGTAATTCACCAGTAGTGAAGCTTTAAAGAATTTATAAATTTCTCCTTCCGGTGGCTCACAAAAAAAGAATGGAAAAGAGTTGTGCCATCATATTGAATCAATTAAGGAAAAGTTATAGCTAATCGATGAATTATACTTTGTTTCCTTATCATGCAATCTTTTTCTAATTTGATGTTTATAGTTACTAGAATTACCAGTTTGACAATCATATCAGCTTACGAAAGGAATCTTCATAAAAAAAAATCAAAAAGGAAAGTTGTGTGAATGACATTAGTAGCTTCTCTGTCTGGTCATTATCTTATTTGGTTGAATTGTCACTTTGACTTAAATATTTGTGCCTCAGCAAGTTATTTTTGTATGTGAAATTGTGGATACAAATACATACAGTTGTTCATTGTATGTTTCGTCTATTTAAGTATTTCCTATTGTCCACAAATACGAAAAACACTTGTTGGAACTAAACAACTCATTCTTTCTTTTTCTTGTAGGGTGTGTTTTCCTTGTGGTATGTTGCTTCCTCTTCTTGTTTACATCTCTATGTGAGTCAATCTCCTTGATTCTGGTAGTGTGTGATTTCCATTTTTATATTTAAGCGTACTTTTCATAGATTTTGAATATCTTATTTTTATTTTGTTTTTGCATTGATCATTTAGAATTAGTATCATCATTCAAACATAAGTTTTAAATATAAGTTATTGAAGCAAATATTATCTGTTGTTTCTTCTCTACCTTTAGCAATAGAACTCAAATTTACTAGAGCATATTCATTAGGCTGTTATATCAATATATTACCATTATTTTCTTAGTGATTCTTCTTGTTTGGCTTGATTTGCAACCATATTTACTAATGATGATTTCTACATATTGTATCTTTCATAATTTTTTAGCAACCATATTTACTAATGATGATTTCTATATATTGTATCTTTCATATTTTTAGAATCATGGTTGAGTGCTCAATTTGTTATTATTAACTAATCTTGTGGCAATTTATACCTAACACTATTTCTAATGTAACGTAGGATACTTTTATTTCTTCCTTTTGAACGATAGTTTTCATGAAGTTATTTTCTAGATAATTACAGCTAACTCTGCTACCTTGCATGTTCAAAGTCTATGTCAGAAGTAAAAGACATCGGATGATTCCAATTTGTCTAAATGTTTATCATAAAATTACATTATTCTGATGGGAGGTAAAAGTACACAATGGAATGTGCAAGCTTGTCCAAACACTATCGTCATAAAAATTATTTGGTATATTTCTACGTGCCAATAATTTTAACCTTGGGCTCCAGATATTTTGTTTAGATTGGATTGTAGCAAGAGAATTTTATTTTTCCTATGTACTTTTACAAAAAACCACTATTGGAATTTGTTTTCGCCCCTCTTTAAATTAAATTTTAGAAAATATATGTTAAATTTTCCAACCTTTTCTCTCAAATTAAAAACATTTTTCTCCTTTATCCCTCTTTCGACTTTCAATTATCTCTTACGTTAACCTTTTGTCTAAATATTATCATCGATGCAAACCTTTGGTTCATATTTTCTCTTATTTTTGACAAGTCGTCTAAAGTAAAAATATTTAACATTTTTTTATTATGTTGCCAAATCTAATTGGTCTTAATTCAAATCCATCTCAAATAAATAATGAAAACTACATATGATTCATATTTTGAGCCAATAAGCATTGAAACTAATATTAAAAATATTAATTTCATGATATCTTTGCATTGACGTATTTTAAATCAACCGGTAATTTGCTAAACAATTCATATTTGGAGATCTAACTAAAATCAATACTTGTATTGTTTGATCGTCAATTTAAAAATGATTAATATTTTTTATTAATATTATGTTTTATATCAGTTATCGAATTCTATTGTTCAGTTTCCTCTTTTTATTAGTTTTTACATCTCTTATTCTCAATTAAAAAAGATATCTAGGATTTAACCTTGAAGTGAACTGACATGTTCATACTGTATGAATATGTATTATTTTCATGTTTGGTTGGAACTGCAAAATACTTTATTTTCATTCTTTTATTTTGAATTTTGGATACATGCAAAAGAAAAATTATACTATACCTACATAGTTGCTTAATTAAAATCATCTTCTATTGAACTAACCATTGATGAATGAATTTCGTAGTTATTTTCTCCCTTTTTATTTTATTCTGAGTTTAAAAATATTTAAAATTTAAAATAGTTAACAAGATCAAAGAATTAAAATACCATGGAACCCAAAATCAGGCCAACTATACGGTCCCATATATTTAGTAATTTCAAATTATTTTAACGGAGAAGGGACTAAATTGCCCTTAAACTTGAGACTGTGCATAAATTTACACTTCATCAACCTTATGAGTGTGGATAATAACAAATAAAGGTAGGTTTGAGCCCAAAGGTTGACGTCGGGGGCATTTGGGGACCAGAAGGTGAATGGACGGAAGATTTTCACCATTTCAATTAGTTGATATAATTTTAGGCCCCTCTTCGTAAATATTATATCATTTTAATTACATGAATGTATATTGACCTTTTGTACCACTTGACACTGACACAAAGGTATTAGAAGAAGCTTTAGTAGCATGAAGATGCTCATCTTCATCATTAACATAGTGGGCAACATCAGAAAATGTTTTCATCCTATCAATATGTGTTATGTTTACCTTCAAATGTTCCCAGTTATTATTAAGTGACCGAATCACTTCCTGAATCTATTGGTCATCTTAAAGAACTTGACCAATACTTTTGAGTTAAGCGGTCATTTTGACATCACCGTAAGGTGTTGTTTGATATTTTGATCTTGAGTCTACTTCTAAGTGTCAATTATTATAGTCAACTAACGGAGGTGGGTCACAGACATACCCCATATGTTCCTCGTAGATTTCCCCCTATAGCATGAGGAGTAAGGAATTTATCACATTCATAGCATGAGGAGTAAGGAATTTCTCACATGCATGTATGGGGTCATCAATCACAGAACTAGCTAGTATTCCACGGGAAGTGAGATTATCCTTTCTCCAAGCTTTATAGACTTCAAGATCCCTATATATTGTTTAGTGTTACTCTCTTCTGGTTGATTCAGAGAGAATTTTCCTCTTTCAGTACATACCATATTTACGATTCCAAATGTCGTAATTGTCACCATTCAGATTTTCACATTGTTTAAGTTAACAATGATAAAATTTTTATGTCATGCATATATTTTGAGATATAATAAGGCAAGAATATTTCATCATTCATTCATATGACATACATATTCACGCAAATCACTTCTCATAAAGGTTTCATATTCAACGAAAAGACATGTTAGCATTCAATCATTATCTACAAATTAAAAATTCAATCAAATTTTGAACTAATTTTTTTGTGTATAACAACATATTGAAGACTTCAATAACAAAGATTTTTAAGTATAATAAATAAACTGGAAAAAAACAAACTACATAATTTATATTGTAATTCGAAAAAGAAATAACATATTTAAAGTCATCTAAATCTAAAATCCTCTCACAAGTCTTCAAGGTAATAAATATAAACCCTAAAGAGCTGACTGACAAATGTCGTGATAAGTAAAAGTAAATATATTAATCCAAGGTTCACAGAGAGTGTCTTTTAAGTACTAAGACTCTCCAATATGAAATTTCAACAAATCCTACCAATTTAGTGCACTTTAATTTAAAGAGGTGAATATAATCATGTTCTGAAACATTAAGGGATATCTTCTAACACTTAAGTTCTGTTAATTTTTTTCTTGTTTGTGTTGCCCTTAGATTACTAATTTGGATGACTTCACGCCCTTAGAGACATGTTTTACGATTTTGTTCTCTTCTACATTGTCCCTTTGCTTGACTTCGAGAATTTCCAGTTGGAATCATTCGAGTTTGTTCATGTTCAGCCATGTGTGAAATATGAACAACAAAATCAAAAGAATTGTTGAATTTTTAAATGTGACAATGTAACTGTTGCCACTCTTTTCGAACAATATTTAGCTTCTTTTTAAAAAAATATATTGGGTCAAGTGGCATCCACATGAGCAACCCACGACCCTAAATAACTTATAGAATGTATCAAGTGCTAGTTTCTATTTCTAAACAATTCATTTGTAGATAGATGGTTTAAATAGGACTCCAAAATGTAATTACAATAGTTGTTTATGGAGATAAATACTAGATTGTACACCTAAGACTTGAATATAAGGTCTAAATAGATTTTGAATTCCATTTTCCACTATAAAAGTATCTCCCCTTTTGTCATGGGAATTCAACATTCTTCATATAAATAGGAAGATTAGGTTTGCATTAATTGCACATTATAATTTTTCAACGAAGGGTTTCTAATTAACACCATTGCAATTACACAGTTGCACCACTTAAAATAGTGCTAACTTCTACATACCTATTCTAAATGAATATGTCTCCTATAAATAGTAATAAGTTTAATTAAATGTTTGGCCAAGTTGATTTGTTCTTCTCAAATTAAAGGTGAAGTAAATTCAAACATAGAATTAATGGGAGGAAAGAAAAAATGTGTGGTATAATTTTATATACAGTCTGAAATGCTAATGTGCACAACAAATATTAGTTAACTTTTTTCCTCCTAGAGATTGGATTTCCAAATAAATGGTTTTGAAAGATATATATAAGTACGTGAGATTGAGATTGTTATGACATTTCTTAAAGGAGATTTGCGTATTATCCTACTTTCTGAACTCATCAGAACATTAGATTTGTACCTATCTAAAGGATTTGATAGCATCTTAGGATTGTCATGTTGTAGGATCTATTAATAAAGAACCCATCAAGGTAACAATTAATTTAATTCTAAGAGTAATTGTTTGGTTTCCAAAGGTGTCAATGTAAAATCAAGAGTTGTGACTTTTATATAGAGTTGATTATCTGATGAGTTGCTACTTTTATGAAAACTTGTGAACCTTTTTGAATAGTTATGTTGCTAGTGTGAAGAGTTGTGACTTCTATGAAAAATTACGTTTTTTCATTAAACTATGGCTTTTCTAAAGGGTTGTGACTTTCTCAAAGGGGTGTGACCATTCTTACAAGACCAAATAAGCACTCTCTCCCACTAACCTCTGTTGTCTATATATATAAAGGAGTTTCATCTTATTTTTCAATAACAAATAACTAATTTCTCTACTTCCTCTTCTACTAAGCCTAGTATTATAAGTGTATTTTACTGTTGTTGAGTGGTTTCCCAAAAACGTGGTTTTTGTTACCAATACACCGGTGAGTAATATCATTCAACCATATGAGTATATATTCTAACCTCTGATACTTGAGGAAAAGAATTTTCTTAAGGAGACTGTACATTCTATGAGCTCGATTTTCTTCCTTGACAAAAATATTTTATTTATAAAATTTAATTTGTTTTAGCTTCTATTTTCTTTAGTGTTTTAATGTTTTTAGATATAAAAGTACTCATTAAAATAAGTATATTAGTAATACAGGTTTAAAAACAATAACAGTTACACGCCAAAGGTGTCTTGGAACTTTAGTCTTTTATGTAGGCTTGTTGCTTTATACACAAACCTTCTATGGGTTAGTTTTGATGTTTCTTTTTTGTTTTCCTTTCCTTACTAGGTGTATGTTTTTGTAAATCATGCTGAAAGGTATTACGTTTATCGTCATTTAAAGCATAGGTGTCTTGTTTTCCTAGGGAGTATGCCCTACTTTTGGATTTTCTCCTTTAGTTGCTTTTTTCTTTCTCCAAGATTTATTTTTTAGCCATAACTAGATTGGAATCTGATGTGGACTTCTGAATTTTCGGCTTTCTTTTTCTATGGTTTCATAGGTATCAACAGAGTAAGATATTTCTAGCTAAATGTTAGGAAAGGAGGCGGTGGGGGGAGAGTTGTATATTTGTTGTATATAATGGGAGTGCATCTACAATAAATTACATTGGGCTTCAAGTTTATACAGTATTAGAGTATGACTCTGGCGAAGGTTTACCATTTACTCTTGTAGAATTGCCAAATGTTGATGATAACTGGGGCAAGGAGGCTGGAAAAAGAGCTACAGGTTTAGGCACCTTGAAGGATAGATTTTTATATCTTATAAAGTGTTTTGAGGATCCAAAAGATGCAAAGAAAAACGCTTTTAGAAGTAAGATTCCAGTGAAAATGTATTTCAAGTCTTAGTATCCTGGTATGGATATAAACTAATCCCTTACCTCAACCGGCTGGGTGATTCCTTCTAAGCAATTACAAGGATAATAAGGTTATCTTCGACAAGGCTCTTTTGTATATATCATGTTGTGATATATTCGGCTGTCTGCATCAATTAAAAATGAACTTCGTTCTTTTATATACGGATTGATTTTGATTAAGAAATGAAAGATAGGAATACATCTCCCGGGATCGAGTGCACCCTATACTGTCTGATTCTCCTATAACAGAGCTAATACTTATAAGGATTGTCACATACGTTGTAGAAGTTTGAATATCACTGAAGTTGAGCTTGGTAAACCTGAAGCTGAATTTGACACTTCTCCTATATTCCACAGGCATGCTTGATTTTCGTGCTAATTTCGATTATGCTTTTATTATTCTTCCTCTTGTAGAAACTTTCTTCTCTTCAAGACGGATAAGTTAATAAATACTAGGGAGTTGGATTAGATAGAGCAGGTGGTAGTGGTAAATCTTCTCTTCCTATTCGTGATCAACTTGCATTAGCTCGTGGGCTAGAGCTAGCACCAAATGGAAGAGTTATAATGTTTATGTCGTGGGATCGTGAAACACTACCTGTCTCTACTGGTTCTCCTAAAACCCTTTAAATAGAAGGACTTCCTCTAGGCAGCTCCAGAAGACAAGTAGCTCATAATTATTCATATATCATTTGCTGAATCATTATATTTGTTGCTTGTTCCCAAATATCTTAAAGGACATGAGCTACTTCTCTTCGATAGTTGTCGGAGGAAGTTCCTCAATGGAGAGGTTTTTAGATGCACTAGGAGGGAGATGTAGTATTTTGTGAGACATCGACATAAATACCATAGATCTTTCATTTGATGCTAGATCTGGCCCACAAGCTTATGGACATGGATCAAGAACAAAAAGGGAAGGTACACCACCATTACCTTCTCTAGTTAATATAACTCCATTACAGTTATTAGTTTCTATGTCTCGAAGACAAAAATGTATTTACAAGATGAGGAAGAATAAGAATAAAAATAAATTCCAAATTAGTACGAAATTCAAGCATGCCCCAGGAATGTAACAGCAGGGTCAGCCTTTTCTAGAGACCATGTTTTTTATATTTGTTGCATAGAGCCTAGTCTTTTCCAAGACTATTATTGTAATTAAGTTGTAACTTATCAATTTGGACTATGATGGCACATTTATATTCAATGTGAAGCAACATTAGATGGCTACATATCTGGGAACGTTTTCCATCTATATTGAGCTCAACGAGTTTACATGGCTACGACATTCGGATGAACCATAAATTTGGATCAAGAGTATTTTTGTCAATTCAATTATTCATGGACGGATTTTTTTTACATGTATCGAAGCTTTAAAGAACTTACAATTTTTTCCCTTATCGTTTTGACATCGAAAAGATGTTGAATGTTGTCATGTGTATTATGTGTGACTCAAAAAAAAAGAATAGAAAAGAGTTGGTGCATCGTGTTAAATCAATTAAGGAAAACTTATAGCTAAGTGATGAATTATACTTTGTTTCCTTATGAAGCAATATTTTTCGAATTTGAGGTTTATAATTACTACAATGACAAATTTGACAATCAGATAAGCTTACGAAACGAATCTGCGTTCAACATGCATTAAAAAGGAAAGTTGTGTGAATGCCATTGGTAGCTTCTCTGCCTCGTTATTATCTTATTTGGTTGATCTGTCACTTTAACTTTAATATTTGTACGTAAGCAAGTTATTTTAGTATGTGAAATTTTGGATACAATTACAGACATTTGTTCATTGTATGTTTTGTCTATTTCAATGATTCCTATTGCCATAAATACCAAAAACATTTGTTGGAAGTAAACGAATCATTCTTTCCTATTTGTAGGGTGTGTTTTCCTTGTGGTATGTTGCTTCCTCTACTTGTTTTCATCTTTATGTGAGTTAATCTCCTTTATTCTGGTAGTGTTTGATTCCCATGTTTAGATTTAAGCCTAATTTTCATAGATTTTGAATATCTCATTTTTATTTTTATCTTGCATTGATTGTTTAGAATTAGTGTCAGATTCAAACATATGTTGAAAATATAAGTCAATAAAGCAAATAAAATGTGTTTTTGCTTCTTTACCTTTATCAATACAACTCAAATTTACTAGAGCATATCTATTAGGCCGAGGTATCTATATATTACAATTATTGTTCTTTTGATTCTTCTTGTTTGGCTTGATTTGCAACCATATTTACTAATGATGATTCTTATATATTGCATCTTTTACATTTGTATAATCATGGTTCAGTGCCCAATTTGTTATTTTTAACTAATCTTTTGGCAATTTATACCCTAAACTATTTCTAATGTCATGTAGGATTCTTTTAACTCTTCCTTTTGAACGATGGTTTTCATAAAAAAAATTTGGATCATTACAGCTAACTCTGCTATCTTGCAAGTTCAAAATCTATGTAAGAAGCAAAAGATACCGAATGATTCCAGTTTGTCTAAATGTTTATCACAAAATTACCGTATGATGATGGGAGGCAAAACTACACAATGGAATGTGCAAGCTCCTCCAGACAATATATTCATAAAAATGATTTGGTATATTTCTACGTCCCAGTTATATTAACCTTGGGCTCCAAATATTTTGTTTAGATTGGATTGTAGCAAGAGAATTGTATTTTTCCTATGTCCTCGTATAAGAAGCCACTGTTGAATTATGTTTTTGCCTCTCTATAAATTAAATTTTAGAAAATTATATGTTAAATATTGAACCTTTTTGCTCAAATTAAAAACCTTTTTATTTTTGATCCCTCTTTGGACCTTCAATTATCTATTACATTAACCGTTTGGCTCAACAATATCCTCGATGCTAACCTTTGGTTCATACTTTCTCTTATTTTTAACAAGTCGTCTAAAGTAAAATTATTAAACATTTTTTATTATGTAGTAAAATCTTATTGGTCTTAATTCAGATACTTCTCAAATAGATAATTAAAACTACATATGATTCATACTTTTAACCAATAAGCTTGAAACTAACTTTAAAAATATAAATTTTATGACATCTTTGCATTGACGTATTTTATATCAACCGGTATTATAATACCTTCTTCATATTTGGAGATCTAACTAAAATCTATATTTATTGTTTAATCATCAATTTAAAAATCGTGAAATATTTTTTATTAATATTATGTTTACTATCTGTTATCCAATTATCTTGTCTAGTTTCCTTGTTTTATTCTATTTTCATCTCTTATTCTCAATTAATAAAGCTATCAAGGACTTAACCTTGAAGTGAGCTTACATGTTCATATTGTTTGAAGTCGTATTATTTTCATGTTTGGTTGTAATTGCAAAATAGGTTATTTTCATTCTTTTATTTTGAATATTTGATACAGGCAAAAGGCAAATCATAGTGTACGTACATAGTGGCTTAATTAAAATCATATTATATTGAACTAACAATTCATAAATGAATGTCGTTGTTATTTTCTCCCTTTTTATTTTATTCTTAGTTTAACACGATTTAAAATTTAAAATAGTGAATAATATCTAAGAATTAAAATACCATGGAACCCAAAATCAGGGCAAATATATGGTCCCATATATTTAGTAATTCAAAATTGTTTTAATGAAGAAGGGCCTAAATTTCACTTAAACTATGAGAACGTGCATAAATTTACCCTTCATCAACCTTATGAGTTTGGGTTATAAGAAATAAAGGTAGGTTAGAACCCAAAGGTTGACGTCGGGGGTATTTGGGGACCAAAAGGTGAATGGAGGAAGATTTTTACCATTTCAAATAGGTGAGAGCATTTTAGGCTCCTATTCATAAGTATTGTATCATTTTAATTACATGAATGTGTATTGACCTTTTTCGCTTAACTCAACGAATTCTTAATTAAATCTCTAATTTATTAATAATATTTAAAATGGGATAATGCACAAGTAACCCCTTAATCTATGCCTGAAATCTCAAAGACACACTTATACTATACTAAGGTACTATTACCCCCCTGAACTTATTTTATTAATAATTTTCTACCCTTTTTGGCCTACGTGACACTATCTTGTGGGTCTAATGCTGGTTAACTTTTTTTTCATGCTAGTGCAACGTAGGTCGAAAAGGGGTAGAAAATTACTTATAAAATAAGTTCAAATTGTAATAAGACCTTAGTATAATATAAATGTGTGTCTAAGATTTCGGGCATAGGTTGACGGGGTAATGGTGCATTTTACCTATTTATATTACATAAAAGAGTGATAAACCAAGAAATCATTAAGTTAAAAAGTTGAATGACATACTCATAAAAACATAATTAAATACACCCTAAGACTAACTTATTTTTTAAACAATAATAAATAAAACGAATATAAAAAAAGTTCTCCTGAGAATTTTGTATTTTGTATGTTATTGAAACTATAATATTTTTGTATAAATATATGATATATCTTATTAATAAAAATTATTCCCTATACACATAAATCTTGAAGATAAACATTTAAAAAGTGAATGGTATTTTATGGTCCAATAAATAAATAATATTGTTATCAAGTCTTTTAATTTACTCTTATTGGAATTCTTGAAGACAAACCTATAAATAAAAAGTGAATTACTTTTTCGAGTAATACATTATAATAGTACGACCAAGTCATTTCATCATTTATTATTAAAATATCACTTAATTTATCAGATATGTTAGAAAATTGCACTACCTTTTGTCCTTCTTATTTCATTGCATTACAACAATATATTTGTATTAATTAATATCAAGTACTGCAATTTGCAAAGAATGTAGCATGTTTTTAGGATTACAGTTTAAAAGGAAGGAAATTTTTTGACAAAAATCTTCCTTTGGTTGGTATAGCACGATTTTTTTTAAAAATAATGTTTTGATGTGGCTAAATGATTTTATTATTCCTTTTGACACCACATCAGTTCGTTAGGTGACCTTTTTGTATTTCTCATCTTTTTATAAAACTTGTATATTGTTAAGACCCGAACCTACACCCTGGACATGGACGGCACTCGAGAAGCATTGTTGGTCTCCAAGCGAACCCTCATCCTGGACGATTATAAGCGGAAGACTAACTAAAGCATATAAAGCTTAAAACCCGAATAAAAATTCATGAAAGCTCAAACGCAAAGCTTTAACTCAGATTAAAAACTATGAGTAAAAGTAAATTATTCAACTAGCCATAATATAGGAAACTTCAATCGTTAAAAAATTATATAAAACAAATAAAAAAACTTCTGAAACTCTATTGTCTATCTATGAACTCTCTAACTAACAAAAATGGAAGTCGGGACAAGACTCACGACATCCTAACAACTAATATAACTAAAAGGTAAATGAAATCATTTGAAAGCAAGTAGGGTCACCATAGCAAACTCGAATTCCATGTGATATCAACAAAACTCCCATTGATGAACCTGAATACCAAGATCTACATCATTAAAAGATGCAAGACAAATGGCTTAGTACGTTGAATGTACGAACATGTAAGGTGAATTCTAAAGCACATTATAAGCTTGAACTTGATAAAAAGGAAACCTACTTACCTCTTCTCAAGTAACTCAACTAAACTCGGGAATAAGATAGTCAACTCAAAGATAAAACACTCAACTCAACGAAATAAGCCTCAACTCAGTAATACGATATTCAACTCAGTGTAAAGCAACAATAAGAGATGCAATATATTGAAAGCTTTTCAAAACAATAGAAAGCAACTAGGTGTATTTAAGAATACGTTACACTCACTTTGAATGCAAGGATACAATATAAACTTTGTTTGTAAATGAAAATGCAAATATCTCTGATGTATAATAAAATACAAAATACTCTTGTGGGAGTTTTTTTACCGACAATCATCACTTAAGAACTATCGTTATGATACAATGTTTTGTGTCACGCTGCAAAGGTTTTCCTATACCTTGTCTTGAGTATAGAACCTTAAATACTAAGTGGATCCACTAGTCTATGCTAAAAATCACTAAGGAATCATCTAAAAAGTATGACCCTCTTCTACCCATGGTGGCTACATGATGTACGGGGTTTTTTTGTTGTTTGAACTATGCCCCATATCGATTTTCAATACTACTCCCACAATATGATACTAGCTCTTATGTTTAAAAACATACTTCTTTCTATGATTTGAAATAATTGCTCAAAATTTATCTCAAAGGTATCTTGGAAATCAAAGTTTTCTCTCTTGCTTATTCATGAAAAGACATACTCTTTTACCGAAAACTATCTCAAATACTCTTTGGATCTCTCAGTTCCCTTACTTATTTAAATGTGAAAAATTTAGTCTTTGGGAATACATACTTACCATATAATATTTTGAAGAAACTGAAATTCTACTTTTACTATTACTCAATCCAATGCTCAAGTCTTAAAACAAAGTTAAAACGTTTGTAAAAGACTTCTTAAAATATGGTTCGTGCCGAAATATTGACATGTATGACACAATCCAAGGTTCTCAATAACCACAAATGAGAATGAATACTTGGAACTAAAAAAATTCAATGATACTAATCATATAAAGAATGCATAACCCATAGGATTCATGAAGAAGTACGAGCATGAACTACTCAACTCAAGGACTCAAAGGTACTTCTCATCTCAAGACTGCTCGACTTCTAGGGTTCATGAAAAATTATGGGCATGAAAAATTAAACTCAAAGACTTCATAGGTAACATGTAGCAGTCTCATGATTATAAAAATAATCTCAAAGGGGATTATAATGTCAATACTCAAGACTTAGAACTTCAATATACTACTACTCTCAACGATACTCAATTTATGGAATTCATGTAGAAGTTATAGGCATGAAAAACTCGACTTAAAGGTCAAGATATCAATAAGGAAATCATGTATATGACTCTTCTAATTCTCATACTTAGTTACTCAAAACATCACTAAGAGAGATGATAAATCTCAAAGGATTCACAATTTAACTCAAAGGCGTACTTGAGCTCTACTCTTTAATCTCTTTTGAATGTAAATAATGAATTCAAGAGATATGGTTCATGATATGAAGTATATCATGATGATAAAGTGGACAAATGTATACATTATCCTTACTTTCATTATATATAAAGTCTTATAAAACATGAAAATCAACTTAGTTAGTTAAAGAAAATGGAGTAACAAACTCGACTTACTCATATATTAAAGTAATATAGTTTATGTGAGAGATTCTCTAACCGATAACTATGACTTAAGAGCTACAGTGATGATACATCACTTCATGTCACGCCTCCAACGACCATCCTACACCTTTCCATCACTATAGGACCTAACTTAACTTAGTAGATCCACTAGTCTATTGTGAAAAGGATTCATCTAAAAAGTATGACCCTTTTGTACCCATGGTGGCTACATGGTTTTATTTAGACGTGAGTTATCTGAACTCATGCTTGACCCTAATTTTGTGCTCAATGCTACTCCCAAAATATACTAGGTATTGTGATTTATAGACATAGTTCTTCTGTGATTTGAGATTAGTACTCAAGAACTTAGCTCAAAAGTTATCTTGGAAATCTCAGTTTCCCTTCTTCTTTTATTTAGAAAGCTGTTACTTTTTTCTGAAAACTATCCCGATGGCTCTTTGGAAATCTCAATATTTGTTCTTATTTAAATGTGAAAATATTATAAATATCTTTAGGAACAATTAGTCTCAATATACTTTTGAAGTAATGAAGTTCAAATTTACTCTTTACTCTTTACTCAAATTGAACTTTGAGTCTTAAAACAAAGTTATAATGTTTGTAAAAGACTTTTGAGAACTTTATAAACTATGTTTTGGACTTTCTTCTTAACTTCTAGACTTGAATCTTAACTTTCATTGAATTAAAGTATGGATTCAAGGTTCATGATCCTATGTTCATGGATGATTTAATGATTTTCAACTTGGAGGGTTCATGCATGAGTTACGAGCGTGAACTCTCAACTAAAGAACTCAGAGGTACTTCTCATCTCAACAGTGTCAACTTATAGGGTTCATGCAGAATTATGGGCATGAACAATTCAACTCAACGACTTCATGGGTAACATGTAATATTCTCATGATTAGAAATATAATCTCAAATGAGATTAGGAATTCAAAACTTAAGACTTAGAACTTGAAGATACTACTCCTCTCAATGATACTAAAATTTATGGAGTCTGTGTGGAATTTATGGGCATGAACGATTCGACTCGAAGGTCTCCATCACTATGCAAACTCTTTTGTACAACTCTTCAAATTCTCCTACCTAATTCCTCAAATCTTATCTCAAATCAGTAGTTGATCTCATAGGTTTCACAATCGAACTCAAAGGCTTTCTTGAACTTTACTCTTACATATCTCTTGAATTTGAATTATAAATTCAAGAGTTATGGTTCTGTAACGACTTGTTTAGTCGGTTTGAGCAGCAGACTTTATTTCTGGAAAAACAGGTTGAGGCGACGGACCCCACGACGGACCGTCATGGGCACGACGGACCGTCGCAGAGTCTCGTTTCAAAACACTTAGAAAATCTGAAATTGGGTACTGAAAATCGACTCTCTGAACTTCGTAACGGAATGGCAGGACGGACCGTCACGGACTCTTCAGAGAAATTGAGTCTCTGAACTCTGTGATGGAGCAGCAGGACGGACCGTCGCAGGCACGACGGACTGTCACAGGCTGCGTAAATCCCAGTCTGAGTCGGAATTTCTCGATTGTTTTAAGGGACGTTTTTGACTATTCCTACTTTCATTATAAAGTTAGTGGGTTAATGTTAATAAGTCTAATAACTTGGGGGTTAAAAGAGGTAACCTTAAGTTAATTAGTGGGTTATTATTGCCATCTTTTATTCGTAATTATATACTAATTAGGGTAAAAGAAAGAGGGTTGGAATAAAAAAATTTGAAAGCACAAGAGAGGGAGAAAATGAACGAACAGGGAGAGAAGAAGAACAAAGCTTTGGGAATTTGCTTGCTTGATCACTAGTTTTCGGTCGAGGTAGGTTATGGTTTCTCTTATGATATTCGTAGTAAACTCTTAATAGCGAATGATATGTATTGATAATATTGTAAACCCTGCTATGTGCTTAATCGTATGCTTGCATGAATGTAATTATATAATTGTGATTATATAAGCATGATGAAGTTATTGAATCCCAAATCTTGTAAAACCCTAATCTCTTTGTTAATGATGAGGCCTTGGTATAAAGGAAGGCGTGATGAACTAAAATAATGAGATTGATGATGCCTTGGCAAGAAAGAAGGCTTGATGAATTGATAAAAGGAGATTAGTGGATCGGGTATCACGAACCGACATGTAGATTTTGGGGATCGGGTGTCACGAACCGACACGTAGATTTAGGGGATCAGGTGTCACGAACCGACATGTAGATTAAGGGGATCGGGTGTCACGAACCGACACATAGATTTAGAGGATCGGGTGTCACGAACGACACGTAGATTTAGGGGATCGGGTGTCACAAACCGACACGTAGATTTATGGGATCGGGTGTCACGAACCGACACATAGATTTAGGGGATCGGAGTGTCACGTACCGACACAAGAGGATTAATGAATATGAGGGAGCGGAGTGTCACGTACCAACACAAGAGAAATAAAGATAATGAATCTTGAGAGATGTTAATATACTCAATCGAATGAACATAATTCCCAAATGAGTATGGTATTGAGGCTTGAGTCCTCATGTGTGAACTTGACGGTAATTGTTAATGATATAGTACTTGTTGTTGCTACATGTTGAGTATCATAGTTGATTTTATGATATTACTTGGTATATATTGATTTCTATTTTGAGTTGGCCGATGATATCTACTCAGTACCCGTGTTTTGTACTGACCCCTACTTTTATGTTTTCTTCTTGTTTATTTGTGGAGTGCAGCAAACATGCCGTCATCTTCGACTCAACAGTAACTCTAGCCAGTCTTCATTACTCCGGATATCAGGGTGAGCTAATGCTTCTAGCTTGGACTGGATATTCCTCTTCATGTCTTGATGCCTTGAAGTTTCGGCATGGACTAGCTTTTATGTATTTTTAGCTTCTTAGAAACTCTTAGATTTAGTAATTTGAAGTAGATGTTCTTGTGATGATGACTTCCAGATTTTGGGGATAATAATAGTTATTGAATTAGTTTTTATTAATGAGTTTTAAGTCTTTCGCATTACTTTATGTTGATATTACATTGAAATGTTAAGGTTTAAATTGGGTTGTTCGCTCACATAGGAGGGTAAGTGTGGGTGCCAGTCGCTGCCCGGTTTTGGGTCGTGACAAACTTGGTATCAGAGCATTAGGTCCATTGGTGTCATCACACAAGAACGAGTCTAGTAGAGTCTTAAGGAACGGTAGGGGGACGCCTTTACTTTTCTATAAGAGGCTATAAGACTTTAGGAAAATTCCATTCTTTCATTCTTTCTTTCGTGCTATTACTTGGGTCCAATTGGTATCTAGGTGATACAAATTGGTATCTGACCATCTTTACTCTGTTTTGCAGATGGTTAGAACTAGAGCAATGACTGCGCCAACATCAACATCGGCAAGACAAGAAGCGTTTGAGCCAGCCACTGGGGCTGTAGCTCGAGGAAGAGTAGTGGCAAGAGGCCGTGGTAGAGGTCGTGGGAGGACGTCCTCTAGAGGAAGAGGACGAGCACCTAGCCCATATGATACTAGGGCAGTGACTCCTCCACCGACTAAGGAAGTGGTAAGAGAGGGTGAGGAAGGGGAGAATGAACAAGTGCAAAATGAGGAATTGCCATCCCAACCTACCCCAGAGATGATCAATCAGGTTCTCGCTTATCTTAGTGGGTTGTCTGATCAGGATCAGGCCCCTTCAGTGTTTTCTGCACCAACACCTCCGGTTTCAGAGGTACAACATGCAGCCACTATGGCTCCTCGTATGGATGCCTCATTGGACATAGGCACGTTTCCACGTCTGACTACTGGGCCCATAATGACAAGTGATCAGCATAAACTTTTCAGTAAGTTCTTGAAATTGAAACCTCCAGTCTTCAAGGGTGCTGAATCTGAGGATGCTTACGATTTTCTAGTTGACTGTCATGAGCTACTACACAAGATGGGTATAGTAGAATGGTTTGGTGTTGAGTTCGTGAGTTATCAGTTTCAAGGGAACGCCAAAATGTGGTGGCGGTCACATGTTGAGTGTCAACCAACGGAGGCACCACCTATGACTTGGGCCTCATTCTCTAGCTTGTTTATGGAGAAGTATATCCCCCGGACTTTGAGGGATAGGAAAAGGGATGAGTTCTTGAGCCTAGAGCAAGGTAGGATGTTGGTCAATGCATATGAGGCTAAGTTTCGTGCACTATCCAGATATGCCACTCAACTTTGTTTCAATCCACAAGAGCGGATTCGTCGTTTTGTGAAGGGGTTGAGGTCAGAGTTGCGGATTTCAGCCTTACAGGTAGCAGCTACGGCAAAATCCTTCCAAGAAGTGGTAGATTTTGTTGTAGAGGTGGAAGGGGTGAAACCAGATGAATTCACCATGGCATCGACATCAAAGAGGTTTCGAAAGGGAGGTGAGTTTAATGGTTCTTACTCTAGAGGACAGGGTTCCGGAGGGTACTCAGTTCGACCCATTCAGTCTTCACTACAGATTGTAGTTGGGGTCCACCTCAGACCGGTCAACACTTCTCTGAGAGACCTATGCTTAACTCTAGAGAGTGTTATGGATGTGGGGAGACTGGACATATTAGGAGGAATTGTCCCAAACAGAGTTATAGACCCCCAATGGCTAGAGGTAGAGGTGATCATGGTAAAGGCCGTTATTCTGGAGGACGTGGTGGTCGAGGTAATGGTGGTCATCAAAATGGCCGAGGAGATGGGCAAAATGGAGCCACTACATCACAACATGGTAGGGGCAATGGACAGACAAACGATAGGGCCCATTGCTACGCTTTCTCTGGGCAGTCTGAAGTGGATGCATCTGATGCTATCATCACGGGTAATCTTCTGGTTTGTGATTGCATGGCTTCTGTATTGTTTGATCCTGGATCCAGATTTTCTTATGTATCTTCCTCATTTTCTAATGGTCTAAATTTACATTGTGAATTACTTGATATGCCTATTCGTGTTTCTACTCCGGTGGGTGAGTTTGTGGTAGTTGAAAAGGTATATAGGTCTTGTTTGGTGAACTTCGTGGGGAGCAACACTTATGTAGATTTGGTTATCTTAGAAATGGATGATTTTGATGTAATTCTGGGTATGACTTGGCTTTCTCCGCAATTTGCGATCTTGGATTGTAATGCTAAAACGGTGACGTTAGCCAAGCCTACGACAGATCCGTTAGTGTGGGAGGGTAACTACACTTCCAATCCGGTGCGTATCATCTCCTTTCTTCGTGCTAAGAAAATGGTTAGTAAAGGATGTTTAGCTTTCTTGGCACATCTCAAGGATGACACTACCCAAGTACCTTCGATTGAGTCGGTTTCGGTGGTCCGTGAGTTTCTGGATGTGTTCCCTGCAGATCTTCCTGGTATGCCTTCAGATAGGGATATTGACTTCTGTATTGATCTTGAACCGGGTACTCGCCCCATTTCTATACCCCCTTATAGAATGGCTCCCGCGGAGTTAAGAGAGTTAAAAGCCTAACTTCAAGAGTTGTTGAGCAAGGGCTTCATTAGACCAAGTGCATCTCCTTGGGGTGCTCCGGTTTTGTTTGTAAAGAAGAAGGATGGGAGTTTTTGGATGTGCATAGACTACCTGCAGTTGAACAAGGTGACCATAACGAACAAGTATCCTCTTCCTCGCATTGATGACTTTTTCGATTAGTTACAAGGTGCTTGTGTCTTCTCTAAGTTTGACTTGAGATCCGATTATCATCAATTGAAGATACGGGCAACGGATGTGCCAAAGACTGCTTTTCGAACGAGGTATGGGCATTACGAATTTGTAGTGATGTCTTTTGGTCTTACGAATGCCCCTGCTGCGTTCATGAGCTTGATAAACGGGATTTTTAAGCCATATTTGGACCTCTTCGTGATCGTATTTATTGATGATATACTGATATACTCAAAGAGCAAGAAAGAACATGAGGAGCATTTGAGAATGGTATTGGAAATGTTGAGGGAGAAAAAGCTTTATGCCAAGTCCTCTAAGTGTGAGTTTTGGCTAGATGCAATGTCCTTCTTGGGGCATGTAGTTTCTAAGGATGAAGTAATGGTGGATCCTTCTAAGATTGAGACAGTGAAGAATTGGGTAAGACCTACTAATGTGTCAGAAATAAGGAGTTTTGTTGGTTTAGCTAGCTATTACCGCCGATTTGTCAAGGGATTCTCTTCCATTGCTTCCCAATTGACGAACTTGACTAAGCAGAATGTTCCATTTGTATGGTCGGATGAATGTGAAGAAAGCTTGCAGAAGCTCAAGACTTTGTTGACTACCGCACCAATCCTTACCTTGCCAGTGGAAAGTAAGAATTTCATTGTCTATTGTGATGCATCCTATTCTGGCTTGGGTGCGGTGCTAATGCAAGAGAAGAATGTAATTTCGTATGCTTCAAGGCAATTAAAGGTGCATGAATGCAATTACCCGACCCATTATTTGGAATTGGCTGCGGTAGTGTTTGCCTTAAAGCAATGGAGACACTATCTATATGGGGTTAAGTGCGAAGTATACACGGATCATCGTAGCCTACAATATGTTTTTACTCAGAAGGATTTGAATTTGAGACAGAGGAGGTGGATGGAACTATTGAAGGACTATGATATCATTATCTTGTATCATCCGGGAAAGGCTAATGTTGTGGCAGACGCCTTAAGTAGAGAGGGAGGGAGCATGGGAAGTCTAGCTCACTTGCAAGTTTCCAGACGTCCATTGGCTAGAGAGGTTCAGACTCTAGCTAATGACTTGATGAGATTAGAAGTAAACGGGAAGGGAGGATTGTTGGCTTGTGTCGAGGCAAGATCTTCTTTTCTTGACAAGATTAACGGAAAACAGTTTGATGATGAGAAACTAAGTAGAATCCAAGATAAAGTATTGCGAGGAGAGGCTAAGGAAGCATAAATCGATGAGGAAGGTGTTTTGAGAATCAAGGGAAGGGTATGTGTACCCCGAGTTGACGATTTGATCAACACTATTCTGACAGAGGCTCATAGTTCAAGGTATTCGATACATCCAGGTGCAACCAAGATGTACCGTGACCTAAAGCAACACTTTTGGTGGAGTAGAATGAAGCGTGATATTGTGGATTTTATTGCCAAATGTCCAAACTGTCAACAAGTAAAGTATGAACACCAAAGGCCCGAAGGAACACTCTAGAGAATGCCCATTCCTGAATAGAAGTGGGAAAGGATTGCAATGGATTTCTTGGTTGGTCTTCCAAAGACATTGGGAAAGTTTCATTCTATTTGGGTAATTGTTGATAGGTTAACTAAGTCTGCTCACTTCATTCCGGTCAAGGTGACTTACAATGAGGAGAAGTTAGCCAAACTTTACATCTTGGAAGTGGTGTGATTGCATGGGGTTCCACTCTCCATTATATCAGATAGAGGTACGCAGTTTACTTCTAAGTTTTGGAAAACATTGCATGCGGAATTGTGTACTAGGTTGGACCTTAGTACTGCGTTCCATCCTCAGACCGATGGTCAGTCTGAGCGAACGATTCAAGTGTTGGAGGATATGTTTCGTGCATGTGTGATAGAATTTGGTGGTCAGTGGGATAGCTTCTTACCCTTAGCAGAGTTCTCCTACAACAATAGGTATCACTCAAGCATTGATATGGCTCCATTTGAGGCACTATATGGGAGAAGATGTAGGTCTCCTATTGGGTGGTTTGATGCATTTGAGGTTAGACCTTGGGGTACTGACCTTCTGAGAGAGTCGTTAGATAAAGTGAAATCTATTCAAGAAAAGTTGTTAGCGGCTCAAAGTAGACAGAAAGAGTATGCAGATCGAAAGGTTAGAGACTTGGAGTTCATAGAGGGTGAACAAGTCTTGTTGAAGGTTTCGCCAATGAAAGGGGTGATGCGATTTGGTAAGCGAGATAAACTTAGCCCAAGGTATATTGGTCCATTTGAAGTATTTAAGCGAGTAGGGGAGGTGGCTTATGAGTTAGCCTTGCCTCCAGGGCTGTCCAGAGTGCATCCGGTATTTCATGTGTCGATGTTGAAAAGATACCAAGGGGATGGAAACTACATTATCCGTTGTGATTCAGTTTTGCTTGATGAGAACTTGTCTAATGAGGAGGAACCTGTTGCCATTCTTGATAGAGAAATTCGCAAGTTGAGATCAAGGGAGATTGCATCCATCAAAGTTCAATGAAAGAATCGACCCGTTGAAGAAGCCACTTGGGAGAAGGAGGCGGATATGCGAGAAAGATACCCACATCTGTTTACAGATTCAGGTACTCCTTTTCGCCCATGTTTTCCTTCTTGTGATCGTTCAGGGACAAACGATGGGTAAATTGGTATTCATTGTAGCGACCTGTTTAGTCGTTTTGAGCAGCAGACTTTATTTCTGCAAAAACAGGCTGAGGCGACGGACCGTCATGGGAACGACGGACCGTCGTAGGGTCTCGTTTCAAAACACTTAGAAAATCTGAAATTGGGTACTGAAAATCGACTCTCTGAACTTCGTAACGGAATGGCAGGACGGACCATCACAGGTGTGATGGACCGTCACAGACTCTTCAGAGAAATTGAGTCTCTGAACTCTGTGACGGAGCAGCAGGACGGACCGTCACAGGCGCGACGGGCCGTCACAGGCTGCGTAAATCCCAGTCTGAGTTGGAATTCCTCAATTGTTTTAAGGGACGTTTTTGACTATTCCTGCTTTAATTATAAAGTTAGTGGGTTAATGTTAATAAGTCTAACTACTTGGGGGTTAAAAGCGGTAACCTTAAGTTAATTAGTGGGTTATTATTGCCATCTTTTATTCGTAATTATATACTAATTAGGGTAAAAGAAAGAGGGTTGGAATAAAAAAATTTGAAAGCACAAGAGAGGGAGAAAATGAACGAACAGGGAGAGAAGAAGAACAAAGCTTTGGGAATTTGCTTGGTTGATCACTAGTCTTCGGTGGAGGTAGGTTATGGTTTCTCTTCCGATATTCGTAGTAAACTCTTAATAGCGAATTATATGTATTGATAATATTGTAAAACCTGCTATGTGCTTAATTGTATGCTTGCATGAATGTAATTATATAATTGTGATTATATAAGCATGATGAAGTTATTGAATCCCAAATCTTGTAAAACCCTAATCTCTTTGTTAATGATGAGGCCTTGGTATAAAGGAAGGCGTGATGAACTAAAATAATGAGTTTGATGATGCCTTGGTAAGAAAGAAGGCTTGATGAATTGATAGAAGGAGATTAGGGGATCGGGTGTCATGAACCGACACGTAGATTTAAGGAATCGGGTATCACGAACCGATACGTAGATTTAGGGGATCGGGTGTCACGAACCGACACGTAGATTTAGGGGATCGGGTGTCACGAATCGACACGTAGATTTAGGAGATCGGGTGTCACGAACCGACACGTAGATTTAGGGGATTGGGTGTCACGAACCGACACGTAGATTTAGGGGATCGGTTTTCACGAACCGACACGTAGATTTAGGGGATCGGAGTGTCACGTACCGACACAAGAGGATTAATGAATATGAGGGAGCGGAGTGTCACGTACCGACATAAGAGAAATAAAGATAATGAATCTTGAGAGATGTTAATATACTCAATGGAATGAACATAATTCCCAAATGAGTATGGTATTGAGGCTTGAGTCCTCATGTGTGAACTTGACGGTAATTGTTAATGATATAGTACTTGCTGTTGCTACATGTTTAGTATCGTAGTTTATTTTATGATATTACTTGGTCTATATTGATTTCTATTTTGAGTTGGCCGATGATATCTACTCAGTACTCGTGTTTTGTACTGACCCCTACTTTTATGTTTTCTTCTTGTTTATTTGTGGAGTGCAGCAAACGTGCCGTCATCTTCGACTCAACAGTAACTCTAGCCAGTTTTCATTACTTCGGATATCAGGGTGAGCTAATGCTTCTAGCTTTGACTGGATCTTCCTCTTCATGTCTTGATGCCTTGAAGTTCCGGCATGGACTAGCTTTTATGTATTTTTAGCTTCTTAAAAACTCTTAGATTTAGTAATTTGAAGTAGATGTTCTTGTGATGATGACTTCCAGATTATGGGGATAATAATAGTTATTGAATTGGTTTTTATTAATGAGTTTAAGTCTTCTGCATTACTTTATGTTGATATTACATTGAAATGTTAAGGTTTAGATTGGTTGATTCGCTCACATAGGAGGGTAAGTGTGGGTGCCAGTCGCGGCCCGGTTTTGAGTCGTGACAGGTTCATGATATGAATGATATAGATGATATTTTATACTCGTGAATACATTCTCCTAACGCGCTCACTTGCTTAAGTCTTGAAACAAGTTACTAGAAGTTGTGGAAGACTTCTCAAAAGGACTCTCTCAAAAGGTTCGCAAGAACTCAAAAAAATTAATCTTAAATTTACCTTAAATTTGATTTATTATTCATGTTATGAATGATTTATAAGTGTTTATAAGTATGTTAAAGTGTTTAGATCAAAAGGAGTCAAGAGACACTTTAAATTAGCTCAAATGGGACAATCGACAGAAAAAGAGTGGGGGAAGGCGACCCTGGTGTGTTCCGGGCGCGGGGCGCTAGCCACTAACTTTAGAGGCTACATTTAGGTGCACTATATGTGTGCTGACCCACCCCTTGGGTGCATCTAGGGTGCGCAGCACCAGCTTCTCCCTAGGCAAAGATTCGATGAATTTTGCCTCTCATTTTGTGACGGCTTTTAATCAATTAGTTTCTCAATTTTTCCTTACAATCAATTACCCAACCTAAGTACACACTAATACACTAAAAAAACACTCCAAATAATCACATTAATCTCAAGAAATCAGCAAAACCCTAACAAGCCAAGATTTATAATGAACCTCAAGAACATCTCTCAAGAACTTAAATCCGTCAACTTTTTGAGAATGAAATTGTGCTGAAAATACTATATTTGGCATGTGGGTGAACTAAACCATCACTATGGAACTCTTAGAGATTTTACCCATCGTGAAATTCCACAACAAGACATAAGAATCTCGACAAACGCTTGATCCTTTCCATTTTTCTCCATTTTTCTCTTCTTTCCTCTTTTTTTCTCTTCTTGAAATTTTAACGAAAACAGTAGATATATATGTAACACCCCATAGCTAAAAGGACCAAAAAACAATTTTTAAAAAATCTTCTATGTGCAACTGATGTGACGATTGATGGACTGTAGCCTGACCCACGATCCATCCTGCACAACCATCGTTGGGATCAGAAACTTCCAAAAAATCTCAGCACAGGAAAATTCGTTAAGTGTTGGTCGACGGACGGACTTACAGTCCGTAGGTCAAACTACGGTCCATAGTCCATGACCGTCGATTGAGACCTCCCTTCACCCACTCTCTAACAAGAGCCACAGATGACCAACATTGTCCGTAGGTGGACCTACGGCTCGTATGTCTGACCGTTGGTGGGAATTAGCAAACAGTTAAGGGGCAAATGCGGTTAGGTCGACTTCAAATGGTTATAAATCTAGCACAAATTGAATTAGGTTTCTCATGACCTACCCACATATAGATTATTGATTAGCTTTCCATATCCACTGACCTTTCTAAGATCAAACGTCCAAGTAAAAAGTTATGCCCATTTTATTAAAGGTATGTCGAACAGGCCCAACCTACGGACCAAACAACGGAGTGTCAGTCCTAGTCGTCGTTTGGTCCGACAAAAACTTACCCAGGGGTCTTTTTGTCTTTTCCCACTTTGTTTAAACATTAAGATACGTCATTTTGACCCTAAATAATCAAATTTTAGTCAGTTTAAGCCTATAAATATAACTAAAACATATCTAAGTCAAATCATTAAATCAAAAGTAAGAAATTAGAAGCAAGAAAGGAGAAAAAGCTCAAGAACCTTATTTGAAGAACGACGAAAGTTTCCAGTAGTTCCATCCCAGAAATCTATGTGTTTTTCTGTGAATTTCATTTCCTGGCATCGGATTTCACTAGTGGGTTACTTTCACCCATTTAGTCCCTAGTTTTCAGTCAGATTCTTGATTTTCTTATCATTATTAAACCTAGAGTTTCTAGAACTTCTATAGAACATCATGATTTAATTAAAATATATGTTCCAAATAAGATTATCATGTTATTACTCAGATTATCGCATTAATTTCAGTACCCTAGCTTGGTATTTCTTTAGTTCTTGAATTACACATGCTAGGTCAGATATTTCACACACTTCAGATATACATGCCTCACTTATAAATGCATAATTATCATATTAATTGTTCCATTCTCACTTTGCATGTTCAGTTTTGAGATATCCAATATTTACATAAACTTAAACAAAATCAGTAAAATTACAGAATTCATTGGAAGTGCCATATTACTGAGTTGGACTTGGGTTAGGCGTACCCAATAGTCCCAGAACTTCTAGCCAAGTAGGTTTTAAGTCCCCTCTTTGGGCAATCCATTTAGTGATCAAGCCAATATGCCTTTATATCTTTGGCAGGATATATTGGGTCCTCTTTATGGGCTATATACATTGGACTCCACATTATGCTCATGTGGTTTTATTATCGGTTATTAGTAGCTCCCACAGTTTAGTCAGACTCTCTGCATTGGCCATTTAACAGTATATTCATTATTCGGTCTCAGCATGTTATAAATTGGTTATTTAATCTAGTTAGCTCACAAATTAGCATATCATGTTCATATTATTATACTTGATTTTGTGATTGTTCAATATATTTTATTTCATCTTTATTCTATCATACATGCTCAGATTCTTTCAAGTGCTGACGCATAAGTGCACTACATCTTCTCGGTTAAGGTTCTTAGCATCCAAATCGCGCATAGATCGATTTTTGATCTTCAGTTCAGTAGATTCAGTGGTTATTTAAGGACAATAGTCATGAGTTTCTTTTCAGTATTTAGTCTTTTAGTTTCAGTTTTGTTAGATTTAGCTGGGGTTTGGTCCCAGTATTTCTAGTCCAGTTTAGAGGCTTATTTAAGACATAGTAAGTTTCAGCTTAGTATTGAGTTAATATTTTCTTTGTATTAAACTCATTGTTTTCAAATATCTCAGTTATAGAATATGGGTATTCCCCATTTTTTCAATATAAATTATGATTTAGCTTCTGTGTAAGTTTATTATCTTTAGTATGCTCATGATCATGCCAGCAGGGTTAGCTTGGGATCACTTGTGGTTCTATGTTCCGTGTTTGCATCTTGGGAGTAGCTCGGGGCGTGACAAAATTTGGCATCAGACCACTAGGTTTAAGTATCCTAGGATGTCTGAAAATCTGCACTAAGTAGAGTCCTTTTCAAGGGTGTGAAGTGCACCACATCTACTGAGAGGGAGGCTATGAAGTGTTTTGGTAAAAAATTCACTTTCTTGGTGTTATTATAGTGCGTGAGGTATGATCATATTCCATTCTAACTTGACTTTCTACATTTTAGATCATGCCTTCTCGTAGAGCTAACACTGGAATGCGAATGCCAGAAATACAAACACAGCTCCTCCAGCCTAGATCAGAAAGTATCCAATGATGAGTTTAGAAATTCCATATAAATGTTGGCTCAGAGTATGACTAACCAGAAAAATCGGTTTCATGCTCACGTGAATTAAAATGGAGGATCAGTATAAGCAATGGTCCGTGACTTTGTTAGCATCAATCTTCCTGAGTTCTTAGGATCGCTAGCTAATGAGGACCCTCAAAATTTCTTGGATGAGATCAAGAAGATCTTTGAGGTAATGCAAGTAACTGGGAATGACCCGGTTGATTTAGCATCATACAGTTGAAGGATGCTGCTCATATCCGGTACACTCAGTGGAAAGAGAATAGGGGTGTAAATGCATCTCCTATCACTTGGGATTGCTTTAGTAAGACTTTTATCAACAGGTTTTTCCTAATAGAGTTGAGAGAGGCAGAGGCTCGGGAATTCATAAACTTGAGTCAGGGTAACATGACAGTCCAATAGTATGGGCTGAAGTTTAATCAACTCTCCAGGCATGCTCCTCACATGGTTGCAGACTCCAGGGCTCAGATGAACAAGATCTTGTATGGAGTGTCAAATTTGGGAAAAACTGAGTGCAGAAATTATATGTTACTTGGAGATATGAAAATCTCTAAAAGGTTGAGGCTGATAAGCTTAGGGAACATGCTATGGAGAATAAGAAAGCTAGGACAAGAAATTAAGACTATTCTTAGAAAAAATCGGGTGGTGGAAATCGCTTGCAGAGTCAGCCAAAGTTTTCAGCTCCAACACCTTGATCATCTAGTTTTCCATCTTCGAAGAACAAGTATGACTAGAAGGGTATAGCACCATGCTCCGAGTCTAAGGGAAGTGTTTCAGGCACAAAGACTTACCCCACTTGCCCTAAGTTCTGTAAGAATCATCCGGGCGAGTGTCTCGTAGGAAAATAAGGATGCTTTGGGTGCGGTCAGTCTGGTACAGGTTAAGGATTGTCTTTGTAGACAGGGTCAAGGAGGTGGTAATGGAAAACTTAACCCTACAACTTTAGCAACACCAACAAGTCGCCCAACTTATCAGGGTAACTCGTGTGATACAGGTGGCGTTAAGATCTAGAACAATTTGTATTCTCTTCAGGCTAGCTAGGATTAGGAAGGTTCTCCTAATGTAGTCACTGGTACGCTACGTGTCTTTGACCTTGATGTTTATGCATTGTTAGATCCAGGGTCTACGATTTCTTTTGTAACTCCTTACATACTAGTCCAGTTCAATGTCAGTACAAAAAATCTCTCAGAACCTTTATCAGTCTCTACTCAAGTCGGTGACCTAGTTATAGCTATGCGGGTACACAGAAATTTCCCTATCATAATCTCTCATAAAGTCACCTCAGCAGATCTAGTGGAGTTAGAAATGGTAGACTTCGATGTCATTCTAGGCATGGATTGGTTACACTCATGTTATGCCTTAGTCAATTGCAGAACTAGGATTATTCATTTTCAGTTTCAAGACGAATCAATCTTATACTGAAGGGTGGTAGCTTAGCGCCTATAGGTAGATTTATTTCTTACCTTAAAGCCAGAAAGATGATATCTAAGGGTCATCTCAATCATCTAGTGTGGGTTAAGGATTCTATCATTGAAATCCAAACTTTGAGTCAGTTCCAGTAGTCTATGAATTTCCAGAAGATCTTTCTGGAGTCCCTCCTAAAAGGGAAATTGACATTTGAATTGATCTCCTTCTAGATACTCAGCCTATTTCTATTCCTCTTTGCAGAATTGCTCCAGCACAAGTTAAGAAATTGAAAGAGCAGTTAAAAGACCTTCTATATAAAGGTTTCATCAGACATAGTATTTCATCATGGTGTGCACCAGTATTGTTCGTAAGGAATAAACATGGTTCTCTCAGAATGTGCATTGATTATAGATAGTTGAACAAAGTCACAATCAAGAATAAGTATCCAATCCCCAGGATTGATGACTTGTTTGACCAATTTCAGTGTGCTAGTCACTTCTCAAAGATAGACCTTAGATCGGGTTATAAATAACTTAGAATCAGATATAGTGACATTTCGAAAACAACCTTTAGAACTTGGTATGGTCATTATGAATTTTTAGTTATGTCGTTTGGACTAACCAATCCTCCTGTAACTTTCATGAATTTGATGAACGAAGTGTTGAAAAAGTACTTGGACTTGTTCGTTATCGTATTCATTGATGATATCCTCATTTACTCTAGGAATGAGGAACAACATGCGAGTCATTTGACAATTGTTTTACAAACTCTCAAGGATCACCAGTTATTCTCGAAGTTCAGCATATGTGAGTTCTGGTTGCAATCCATCCTTTGTCACATTGTATCTAGCAAAGGGATCCGAGTGGATTCACAAAATATAGTGAAACAATGACCCAAGCCTACCTCTGCTGCAGATAATAGATGTTTCTTAGGTGTAGCGAGTTATTATAGAAGGTTCGTGGAAGTATTTTCATTCATAGTCTCACCATTGACTAGGTTGACTCAATAAATTGCCAAGTTTCAACGGTCATATGATTGTGAGGAAATCTTTGCAAAATTGAAAACTAAATTGAATATAGCTCCTTTCTTGACTCTACCAGAGAATTCAGATAGGTATGATATCTATAGTGATGCTTCTAGAGTTGGCCTAGGTTGTGTATTGATGCAGTGAGGTAAGGTTACAGTGTATGCCTCTAGACAACTTAAGGTGCATGAGGAAAACTATCAACTCATGGCCTCGAGCTTGCAGCAGTGGTTTATGCACTAAAGATATAGAGACACTACTTCTATGGTGTTCATGTAGATGTGTTCAGTGATAAAAAGAGCCTTCAGTATGTGTTCACCAAGAAAAAGTTGAATCTTCACCAGAGGAGATGGCTAGAGTTCCTTAAGGATTATGATTTAGAGTAAGGCGAATGTAGTAGCAGATGCTCTTAGTAGATTATCAATGACTAATGTAGCCAATGTTGAGTAATAAAGGAAGGAGCTAGTGAAGGATGTTCACAGGCTTGCTCGCTTAGGAGTTCACCTTATGATCATATCAGAAAGTGGTGTAACAGTTCAGAATGGGGCAGAATCTTCTTTGGTAGTGGAGGTTAAGGATAAGGAAGACAATGACTTAATTTTAATAGAACTTCAGAATGCAGTCTACAATAAGAGAGTGTAGGTTTTCTCTCAAGGGGGAGTTGATGTACTTTGCTACCACGGTAGATTGTGAGTTCCTAATGTGGGCGAGTTCAGACAACATATTATTGCAGAAGCCCATATCTTTATGTATTCTATTCATTCAAGTGCCACTTAGATGTACCGCGATCAGCGGGGAGTCTATTGGTTGAATGGCATGAAGAGGGATATAACACACTTTGTAAGGAAGTGCCCTAATTACCAGCAAATCAATGTAGAACATCATAAACAACGAGGTGTCACTCATGAGATCGACATTCCAACTTGAAAATGGGAAGTGATCAATATGGATTTCATCAGAGGGTAACTGCGTAATCACAGACAACATGAATCCATTTGGGTTATAGTTGATAGGATGACTAACTCTTCTCGCTTTTTGGCTGTTAAGACTACAAATTCGACAGAGGACTATGTCAAGCTTTACATTAATGAAATTGTGAGGTTGAATGGGCTCCTTTGTCTATCATCTCATATAGACGTCCTTAGTTTACCTCAAATTTCTAGAAGTCATTTTAGAAGGGTCTTGATACTCAAGTGAACCTTAGTACAACATTTCAGACAGAATCGAATGAGCGGGTAGAGTGTACCATTCAGACCTTGGAGTATATGTTGAGAGCTCGTGTGATCGATTTCAAAATTGTACTAGGGTTCAGTGTACCTAATAGTCTCAGAACAACTAGCCAAGGAGGTTGTAAGTCCCCTCTGTGGGCAATCATTTTAGTAATCGTGCCATCATGCTTTTATACCTTTAGCAGGGTATATTATGTCCTGTCACTGGAGCGTATACATCAGACTCCACATTTAGCTCAAGTGGTTTTATTATCGGCTATTAGTAGTTCCCACAAAGCAGTCACACTCTGTCCATTGAACATTCATCAGTATATTCAATATTCAGTCTCAGTATGTTATAGATTGGTCATTTTATCCAGTTAGCTCACAAATTAGCATATCATCTTCTAATTATTATACTTGTTTCTGTGCTTGTTCATTTATGTTTTATTTCATCTTTATTCTATTCTACATGCTCAGTACCTTTCAAGTACTGACGCATACATGCACTACATCTTCTCGTGATGTAGGTTCAGGTTATTAGCATCCAGATAACGTATAAATCGATTTTCGATCTCAATTCAACAGATTCAGTGGTGAGTGCTCATTCTCCGAAGACAACAGTCATGAGTTTATTTTCAATATTTAGTCTTTAAGTTTCAGTTTTGCTAGATTTAGCTGGGGTTTGTCCTAGTATTTTTGGTCCAATTTAGAGGCTTATTTCATACATAGTTAGTTTCAGCTTAATATTGAGTTAATATTTACTTTGTATTAAACTCATCATTTTCAAATATCTCAGTTATATAATATGGGTATTCTCCATCTTTTCAATATAAATATGATTTAGCTTCCTCATTAGCTTATTATCTTAAGTATGCTCATGGTCATGCCAGTAGGACTAGCTTGGAATAACTTGTGGTTCTAAGTTCTGTGTTCGCGTCTCGGGAATAGCATGGGGCTTGACAATATATTACAATTACAAAACTTAACCTAATAGGAATATTCCCATAAAATATTAGTAAAAACGAATTAAATCTAATTGGATAAGAAAAAGACCAAAGTACCCCTTACTATTTTCACCTAACTATCCTAGACTGGACATCCTAACTTCAAAATGCTATTTCTCACTCATCCAAAGTCAAAACTTGTAAAACTCGGTGGAGTTGGAAATATAATTCAAAGATCATTCCTTAGGTATCTTGTATTAAAACTAACTCATCATGTTCTAAGAGTTAGGTCGTTTGAATAGTTGACCCGAAACTAATATTTAGCTTAAGTCTCCAAATTTCAAATATTTGTTATTCCCAATTTAGTTCTTTTAGAACTCAAGGTGCTACATCTAGAGACCTTAACAATCATGAAATTTAAATTCCTTGTAAAAATCTCCCTTACTATGAAGGATGGTTCGAGTCTTTGTTTTAAAAAAAATTCTGAGATGTGTTACAAAAATGGGTCGTGGTTTAGTCTTAGAGGGGGTGAAAAAGACTAAACTACCCATCTTACTAACCGATGAAGATTGTGTACTAGACTATCTCTCATTTGTGGTTTGATTACGGATCATAGATCCTATCCGTGGAATTTATATTGAATTTTTTTGCCCCAAAATTCCATTATAGGTCCAAATGATGGACATATTACGTAGTTTTCACGGCTTATAAGATGGTTCATAGGAATTAGGTCCAAAATTTGATTGTTAGCACTTTTCCAATGACTTGGTAGTATCCGTCATTCACAACCTCAAGAAAGTATGGTATGACAGTCTCTGGTAATTTGGCCATAACATTTAACTACAAACTCGAAATAAGGAAAATTTGATGGCATTGGAAAGACAGTCTTCAATTTGAAAGTTTGTGGACCACCTAATTTACTATGTGCGAGGAGATATAATTGTTTGAAGTTGACCTAGGTAGAATCTTATGTCAAAATTTAATTGATAATAAAGCTTTCAACTCAAATTTGTAATAGGGGGTTCTTGTGACCGTAAGTCATATCTAAATCCATTCGAACACCAAACAAATAACCTTTACACATATGGACAATTTAAGAATCACCCGATCTGATTTTTAACTGCAAATAAATAATGGTTTGTGCTTTAGCTTAGAAATTTTTGGGGTGTTACAAAGTAGATTGGAACTTTATATTCTTGCAAGTCATTTAAAAAATTTTATAATAAAGGCATATTTGACCCCATTGCTCTCTTCTGCACGTGCTTCTTAATCATTAAATGTTATCAGCTCAATGCTTAGTTATTTCTTGTGATATGCATTAGTCCATTATATGACTATGCTATTGTTCTCCTTTTCTTTTTGTTAATTTCAAAGGGAAAAGCAAAACTCGGGATTCGGAGTCAATGTTAATATCAAAACATATTGAGGTGGAGCTCACGTCTAGGGGGAGCAAACCACACAGAAAAATTATATTACCTTTGAATTCTCTTTTGATTGTCGTTGTAAAAAAAGGATAACATTGTTAGGTCACACTCTATTATAATGATGATAGCTGATGAGTTTTAAATTTTTCATAATAAAATAAAAGAAAAAATCAGTACTCAAATATGCAAGAAAAGATTGTCAAAGGTCTGCATTCATATATGGAAGGACAAAGATAAAGAAGATCAATTGTCATACGTAAAAAGAAAATCAGAACAACATTAAAATTGTTCATTAAGAAACGTAAAGAGGATGCAGGAAAGTAGTCGCACACAAGTAGAAAAAATAAATTATTTGGAATCTCTATACAGACGTATATTTTCCATCCGGATTAGCCTCCACATTGAAGGAAAGAAAATTAAACAACAACCAATATCAGCACATGATATAAAGTGTATAACTTTACTTGAACTAGAAATACTATTCACACTTTTATGTTTCAATGAATATTGTATTTGATAAGATTTTGTAAGTGGTCGGGGCATAAAAGAAAATGATAGATTAAGGCGAGGTTTTGAAATTAGAGGTTGTAGTCATTAGAGGATATGTGAAGTTATCGAGATCGAGAAATATCAACTCAAGTTGTACAATCCAATTTATTCAACACTCCAAAGAAATTCGTTATAAACTAAAGGAACTGGACTTGGCATTACATTTGAAATAACTGAGCCGGAACCATCATTTTCCAAGGGGTGTCTTTTGACCCACCTTCACTGTAAAATTAAACTGTATATAGAAATCAAATTTTGATTTAATATATATATATATATATATATATATAGACACTAGTACTGACACCTTTTAACACAAGTGGAAGATTTATTCTCGTTGTTAGGGGGTTGTAAAACTTTTTTTAAGTCACATGTTAAAACATTATTACCATCAGAATTATATTTTTATTGCAAACATTACATCCCTTAATACAAATTTTGGCTTCAGTCTTAGACAAAATAACTAATGCATCGACAAACAAGTAACAAATCCTACCAAACATGATGGAAATGATTGTCAAGGTCAAATACATAACAACCATCTTTTTCAAATAATTAAGGCCAATGATATATAAAATGTATAATTTTACATTATATCCACCGGTTCTCTGCATTTTGATAATCTTTATTAGTGGCGTAGAGTTATACCTTTTCATGGAATGTTAAATTTGCACGTAGAATCTATTCTAAGTAATTCGAGTCAACCAACAAAAAAATATTTATACATAATTAGAATCTTGTACCTTTACTTAATCTAAGTATAACATTTGTATATATCATATTCTTTCTAAATTCTACTTTAGAATCACATTGAATGTGCTATTACTGTATCCATGATCGTTAGTTCTTTGCAATTAGCACTGTATGATGATTGATGTACAAAACATTCTATATGAGTTGAGAAATCATGAAGCATTATTGATTAATTATCAAAACTTTTGATGCTTATGGGGTTTGACATGCAACCTTCCATCAACACACTTTCTTTATGACCATTGAACCTAAGCATTGAATGTCAAATTTATAACTGCTTTGGATCTACCAAGTCATGTGAAAAGAAAAATGTAATTCACTCTTCGATATTATCTTATATCATTTGAATTCAAAGCAAGTTTTACTATTTGATTGCATATCGTGAATAATATATAATGCCTAACGACTTTTTTTTATGGTTGCTATTATTATATTGTATTGTAGTATTAGTGTCTTTTTTATTGTTATTCATAAACGTATAAAATATCAAGACAAATTAGTGTTATAATGTTGAATATGAGGAAATTTCTTTGAACTTACCTTTTCTTTCTTAAAGAAAAGTTATATATAAATCGATAAATAACTCTATAAGAAAGATATTACTCATACATTTGGAAAAGGGGATTTAAAACCTATTTTTGGTCACAAATTTTTAAATTAGGTGTGATATTATTTTCTTGTGTAAATACTTTCTCAGTCCAAGAGAAAGTATAATTTAAAGGAAAAATTACAAAAGAATACTACTTAAGATTTTAATTAACAAAATATGAATCTACTTAAGTTATTTATTTATTCTGATTTTTATTGCTCATGCTTTTTGATTAACGTGCATTTAATGTTGAGTATAATTAGGGTATCAAAATTGTCCAATATTATCTCTTTTATTATTGTCCCACATCTACACGTTCCATTGACTATTATTTGGATCATATTTATTTCCTTCCTTGTGTTATATAACTTTTTATGTTACTAATAAATTTGATGTAGGCATAGTTGAGTTACAGTTTCTAGGAAATTTCCTTCCCAAAAGTCTAAACTCTCTATATTCTTCATTTATAATGTTTCATGTTGGTATACATTATGAGAAAATTATTGTGGAATATTGTGTTTATTTTGGAGTTTAACTATCTCTATTTGGTTCATTATGTTGGTTAAATTTATGTGAGAACTTATTCTGAGTTTGATTTATAATAAACATTTCAACAAAAATATGTGTTTTTGATGTATAATATAACTATGTGGGAGATTGGTATCTAACACCAACATATAAGACACTATATACCAGTATTATTATATGTTTTAACATAAGTAGTTGTGAAAAAATTTGATGTACGATGTTGTCATGTAATATTTATTTTACTCAAAACAGAATCCTTTACTTTAAGTAGTGGTTTCATATTCAATGTTTCATGTAGGCATAAATTACCAGAATATCAGTCATTATATACACCAATTTTAAATATTATTTTGTTTTCTACACAACTATGCCAATTGTGTACGTGTTGGGTATTATAGTACAACCATTATTTTAAACACATTTAGCATTATTATGTAATTTCTTACGTTGATGATGTTGAATATAAACCAAACTTTTCACTTTAACTAGATTTAAGCTTATTCAATGTTTTAGGCTGGTATATTATATCATAATATCATCTTGTATAAACCCCTACTTTATTACAAATACTTGTGCCAGTTTTACCAGAAGTACACCAAATCGATACGTCATAGCTATAATCTAAATTCATTTTTGTTAAAAATTTTTTGTACAAATTCAAAATTATACCAAAAATTTACCTTAATGATGTGCATTAGTTTTGGCTCCAAACAAAAAAATATTTACGCTAAGTAATGTTTTCAATTTTATCAATATTTGTGTTATTTCACAATGAGCACACCAATTATGCTACATTTTTTTTGTATTTTGCACTAACATTCATTCATTCGTTACAGCACAAATTTTTTGAACATGTTGCATTTATTTAAGTCACCTAGAAACACCGTAAGACAAACACGCTAATACCAAACATGTACACCAAACATGAGAATACCAAGGATATGTTAATTAAATCATCAATAATATAAATAAACTAATCAAGTGTAACCAAATTGGATAAAGTTTCTTTTATAAGTCCTAAAAATATTTATAATTGTAGGAAGAAAACATCAACAATAATAATTGAAATACAACAATGCTATTTCTAATAAGTAAATTTTGGACAAGTCTTTTTGTTATGCCCTAATATACCACATTAACTACAAGTAACTTCACTCATATTGTGTTATCCTTCATTGAGTTCCTTCTTACGTCGTTGGTTGGTGGTTTACCTGGTTGTTTCCTTGTAATAACCCTATCCTTATGAATCTTCATTGGTGGAGATGGTCAACTCAAAACATAATTTAATTCTAAATAAAATATTTTTGTGTCCACGCCTAATTGGGAAACAACAGTAGTAATTTCTCCTTAATATTTTGTGTTTGCATCATATATTTACTCCTTCAGTATCGTTATCAACATATCTACATGATTTAGATCAAAACATATTCGAAGTCAATCTCATCGATAAATCTGGTCAATTCAATGTATCAAAGTAATGTAGCCTGATTTAAAGAGTTCTCTCCAATAGTTATTCAATATATGTACCACAAGATTCATAAATTACACTATTAAGTTAATTTTTGAGTTATCTAAATGATGTACCAAGCATAATAAATATGAACACCATCATTATGTATCAAAAACACCATTATGAAAAACACCATAAAAATCATAATCTAACCAAACTGGCATATCATTATATTTAGTAAATAAAAATGATCAGTTACACCAAATATCTTAGCAATGTAAAATATTCAAACAAATAGAATTAATATGACACCATCATAATCATTATGTACCAAAAAAAACAACAAACTGAATGACACCTATTAAAAACGATCATTTTCACCCAATAACATAACAATCAAAATTTTCTACCCAAAAATAATCAATATGAACTTCATCATTAACATTATGAATGATACCTTAAAAACGAGAAACACACTATACTGTACGACCAACATATCCAATATTTTTAAAATGATTATTTAAGCAATTTACCAATCATAACCACTAAAACTGCTCTCTGTTCTTAACCTACAAATCAAAGAAACAAACAAAAGCAAAAATTTCCCAAAAAAAAAAAAACTCAAAATTGCAACAACTACAAAAACCATTAATAAAGATATTAGAAATTACAAAATTTTAACGTCGTTTGTTAGATTGTAGTAAAATATCATATCCAACATGATTTCTCATGTAGAGAAATAACTTCAAAAAACACCAATCAAATACCGATTTATTAGTATTACTTGATGTTCCACGACGCCTTTTTTGGTAAATTAGGACTGAACAATTATTCATGCTTGAAGTGCGTCCAGAATGAGTAGCAAGAGATTTTTATTTTATTAAGAAAATTTTATTGTTAGGAGAGAATATATAAAATCAATTTAAGAAATTTGTGGAAGGTGAAAAATTTTAGGAAAAAAGAGGAACAACATAAATCATGGAGCACTCAATTAATGTTTTTTATAAGTATTATTTTTAATATTTTTATTAAAACATAACTTTAAAAAACTAATGCTATTTGATGAAAAAATTGTTGTTATGTAGTTGAAATTAGGGTAGTTAATATGTGTAATCTATTTTTCCCTATCATATTTAATGTTTAAAAAATAGACACTTTATAAATAGGGAAGTCAACATATAAAATGACCAAGCATAGTAATGTGAGTGAGACAGTATAGAAAAGGGAAACATTTGCATGCAATACTGCAGAACTAATGATCAAATTGTGACATATTCATTGGCTATATTTAGAAGGCAGGTACCCTCGTTATTGTAATGCCTTGTTTTGGTAAGATCTCTTGTGTACCTTTCTACATGTATACACTCATGGGGAACCGTAGGACTAAGAAAATATTATAATTATTCAGGAATCAACTTTCTGAACCTTCAGATAGGAACCTGGTCCTTTCTAAAGGATAGAATTCCCTACATTATTTTTAACTGATAAAGAGAACCGCCATGACCTCCACATTCCTTTCATTGCTCATTCTGACTGTTTATCCCATCACTTTAAGTCCAAGCGACGCGCCTAATTAGGAACCTGGCATACTCTTTCACTTCCTTTTATACTTCTTCCTTCCCTTTATTTTCCTACACTTTCAAACTCCTTTCCCAAAAGCTTTCTGAAAGCCCCAATCTCTCTTTCCGATTCTTGTTGAGTATCTTATCGAACAAAGCCTCAATCACCATATTCATCTAAATAGATAATGGACTCCTTAAAAAAATAGACATTGTAGTCTTCTATACTTCTTATTTTGTTCCTTCTCCAACAAAAGGGTCGATCACTTATCTATTCAACATTATTGAACCCTTTTCTATCACTCTAGAGTCTCTTATAGATATAAATGAACCACTGATTTCATCTCACCCTGGTCCTTCTCTATCTGTACTATCAGATCATTTCATTGATGGAGATATTCCAGGGAATGAGTATTTTGATTCAAACATTCTGGCGGCAAGTGATAATGTACTACTGGAAAGTCTTGCAAGAATGAGAGAATAAAGAGATTTGAAGAGTAGTTACTTGAGAGCAATGGACCTAGATTCGATAGAACTCTTGAAGTTAGACAACATCATCCTTACACAGCTGAGGATGAAAATGATGAGGACAACATTCCTCTAAGATAGGCCAGTCAAAAAAGGATGGTTTTATGTTAAAAGATATGACAAGGAGAAAGTTGCATAGGATACACCAAGGAAAAACCTTCTACAAGAGGCACCACGTAAAATAAGTACTGCTGAAATAAGAAAGAAAAGAGAGACTGATAAAAAGGAGATCATGATTCCAGTGAAGGGAGTTGCAGAAGTCTCAAATGAATTGTCAGAAAGTGATACAATGTTTGAAGATGTCGTATTTGTTGTAGAAAAGAGAAACAAGAAGGTTCAATAAAAGAATAAGAAAACCTCAAAATCAAGAAAACATATGATGAAATTTGGAGATGGTTCAAAGAATGGTAAAGGTAAAGAATTAGAGAAGAAGAATGACAAGAAACTCTCCAAATGGAAAAGGGAAAATTCGCCGGACACCGAGGAACTCATAGTAGAATTTTTGTCCAAGGTTGCCTAGTCCAAGTTCTATAAGAAGCACACTAAGATATGAAAAGAAGGTCACAAAGAAAGATATAGGGGATAATCTAAGATTGCAGAAGGTCTTGAGTGAAGGAGTGTTTGATCCTGAGATCCTCTCAAATCCTGGTATGAGCAACCTAGATGATATTGTTGAAATTCAATCTTGAAATAACTTGTTCGTTAATTCATCCTCACTAATGCATGAGGAACAAATGAGAGATTTATATTACAATGTCAAGTTCAATAAGGATGGAAGAATAATTACTCAAGTTGGGGAGAGAACTCGTCAAATGAATAACGAAATACTAGAAGAAATCTTAAACGTGCCCATAGAAGGGATCAGATCCATGGTGGGAAAGGACTGTACCAAAATCTTTGCCAATGAGTGGTCCAAACTCCAATAGATGAACTGCGCAAGTATTTCCAAGAAACTCTTAAAGGGTGACTACCAATTTTTATTTGAGTTTTTCAATAAGTTGATTCTTCCACAATTGGAGAAGAGAATTGTTGCCTCTACCGCTAATTTGTTTCTCATGGAAGCTTTGTACATATTTGATGCCCTAAATCTTCAATCTCATATGCTAGACCACATGCACAAAATAGTTATAAGTGAGAAACGAAAGTATGTCATGGGGTATGTTTACTTTCTTACCAAGGTTTTTAAGCATTTGTGGTTCCCTAGGGAGCAGGTACAATACGTACAGTAAAGCAGTCCTTCTCTCTAAAAACATTGGTTGAATATGAACGCATAGAGGCCAGAAACTTAGCTAGATGCCTCATTTAGTGGTTGAACAATGTCAACTTAAGCATGAACTGGAGGAAATGACCATGCTTGTAAACCAAAAGAATACTGAGGTAGTCTTATTGAAGGCTCAGTCGGCCAAAAAACAAAAAGTTCTAGGGACCTGGTACAACAGAATTCAATAAATTGAGGATGAAGAATGCAATGCTCTTAGATCAGAATGATGATCTTCAAGAGAAGCTGATCAAGGATCATGACGCTGCTAAGGGTTTACTTACTCTTGTCGTCAAATCCCTCGCTCCAAAGACCTCTTCCTCATAAACGCCTTCTTGTCGTTCTTTTGCTCTTGTGTTGGCACTATTCCTGGGTTCTCCTTCGCAATTTACTTTTAATGTACTGAATGTTTTATCTTATGCAATGAAATGGATTCCTATTATATTTTGATAAATACCATCTTTCTATTTTTCTGCTATAATGTGTTTCCATAGGATATGATCTTGCTTTGCAGGCATACTTTTAATCCTGGTTTACTGCTTCTCGTTTTTATGATGTCAAAATAGGGAAATATTGGTTGCATAGGACAAAAAGTTGGCTAGTTTGCTGGGGGAGACATGTACTGATGAGAAAGAGAAAGTGCAGGCGGTAGGCAGTAAGGCACTGGAATTGATATGGAAGTGTGTGCTTGTCATTAAAAAAAAGGGGAAATGATGTTATCTTTAGTTTTGATGATTTGAGAATCAAAGGGATCTTGTAAGGGGACTGTAATACCCCATATCCAAAAAGACCAAAACAAGTTTTTAGAAAAATCTTTTGGTGCATCTAAGGTTTCCATTGTCGCATCATAACCTGACCCACGGTCTGTCCTGCACATCCATCCAATAAGTCTAAAACCCCCAAATTCTCAGCCCAAAAATATTTGACTTTGTGTTGAATGACAGACGGACATACGGTGCGTAGTATAGACTACGATCCGTAGTCTGTGTCTGTCGATAAACACCCCATTTACGCACTCTCTGACACGAACAAAGGATGAACAGCAAGGACCGTCGTTCGATCTACGGTCCGTAGGTATGACCCATTTACCCACTCTCTGACACGAACAAAGGATGACCAGCACGAACCGTCGTTAGATCTACGGTCCGTATGTATAACTCTAGATGGAAATTAGCAGACAGTTAGGGGGGAAATACACTGAGGTCAACTTCAATTGATAATAACTCTTAACACAAAGTAAATTAGGTGTCCCATTACATACCCATAGATAGATAATTGAATCAACTTTCCATATCCACCGACCTTGCTAAAATCAGACCTTTGAGTAAAAATGTATGCCCGTTTTAGAAAAGGCCTGTCCTACAGACCCAACATATGGACCCAAACGATGGACCGTCAATTGAACAACGAACCATCAGTGTAGTTCGTTGTTTGATCCGACAATAATTAACTCAAGGGTCTTTTGGTCTTTTTCCACTTTGTTTAAACCCCAAGATAAATTGATTTGACTCTAAATAATAAGATTTTTGTCAGTTTAAGCCTAGTAACATAACTAAAACTTACCTAAGTCAAATCATTAGCCAAAACTTAGAAAATTAGAAGCAAGAAAGGAGAAAAAGGTCAAGAACCCTAGTTCAAGAACGCAACAAGGTTCTAGCACTTCCAGACACAAAATCTAAGTGTTTCTTTGTGAATTTCATTACCAGGCATGTGAGATTTCACTAGTGGATTCGTTTTACCCATTGGGTCCCTAGTTTTCAGTCAGTTCTTGATTCTCATATCATGATTAGACCTAGGGTTTATAGAACTTAAATAGAACTTCATTAATTATTTAGTTATATCATACAAATAAGATTTCTATGTTATCATTATGTTTATCGTATGTATTTCAGAATCCTAGATATGTATTTCTTTAGTTCTTGAATTACACATGCTAGGTAAGATATTTCATATATACACTTATGCATGCCTCAGTTATTAATGCATCATTATCAGATTAAATATTGTATTTTTAGTTTGCATGTTTAGTTTTGAGCTATCCAGTATTTAGAGAAATTCAGATATAATAAGTTCACTACATAAATCAATGGGAGTAACATAATACCGAGTTGGACTAGGGTTCAACATAACCAAATTAGTCCCAGAACTACTAGCCAAGTAGGTTGTAAGTCCCCTCTGTGGGCATCAGTTTAGTGATCACGCCAGCATGCATTTATTCCTATGGCAAGGTATATTGGATCATCTCGATCGGGCATATACATCGGACTCGAAGTTTAGTTCATGTGGTTTTATTATCAGTTATTAGTAGCTCCAAAAGTTCAGTCACACTCTCTTGCATTCACCATTTATCAATATATTCAGTATTCAGTTTCAGCGTGTTATAAATTGGTCATTGCATTATGTTAGCTCATAGTTATTATCTCATGTTCAGATTATTATACTTTTTATTGTGTTTGTTCAGGTATGTTTTATTTTAGTTTTATTCTATCCTACATGCTCAGTACCTTTCAAGTACTGATGCATACATGAGCTACATCTTCTCGTGATGTAGTTTCAGGTTCTCAGTATCGAGATAATGCATAGATCGATTTCCGATCTCCAGTTTAGCACATTCAGTGGTGAGTCATCATTATCTGAGGACAACGGTCATTATTTATATTTCAGTCTTTTGGTCATTTAGTTTCAGTTTTTGCTAGATTTAGCTGGGGCTTTTCCTAGTATTTTTAGTCCAGTTTAGAGGCTATTTTCAGACATAGTTAGTTTCTGCGTACTAATGCCTTAATATTTTTCTTTGTATTAAACTCATCAGTTTTCATAAATCCCAATTTTAGCATATTGGTATTCATCATCATTTTATTTTAAGTATGATTTAACTTCCGCTACAATTTTTATTCTTTAATATGGTCATGAGCATACCAACAAGGTTAGCTTGGGATCAGTTGTGGTCCTAGGTCCCGTGTACACGTCTCGGGGGTAGTCTCGACGTGTGACAGGGATGTGATCCTTTGTTCCAATATGTGAACAAATGACAATTGGAAGAAGTACAGAAAGTTGGTGAGATTGGTGCAAGGCTCCCGAGAGGGAAAAAATCCTTGATCAATAGCATGGCTCCTAAGGTTGTCTTTATTAGATATAAGGATTTTCTAAAAAGACACAACCTCAATTTCTGCATTCCTGAAAAATTAAAGAACTCAGGCAAAACCCGCTTTTTCGACAAGTATCTTCCCCAATAACAACATGGACCTGATAGAGTTGCATGTGTATTAGTTGTCTTAGGATTTATACTTCAGTTCTTATTTTATAAAGCTAATCATGTGATATAAAGGAATTAGATCTTTGTTAAGTTCATACAAAAAGTCTAAGTTAGTTAGGGGTAACTTGTTTAGTGGGCAGAATTATTGCTGGTAAGTTGAAGTCTAAATCAACTAGAGTTAGGTGGTTTACTAGGCGACATTGTTGTTACTTAGTTGAAGTCTAATCCATCAAGAGTTAGGTGGCTTAGTGGGTAATAGATTTATTTCTTAGTTTCTTTCTTTGTAGTGATGTTGCTACACTGAGGGGGAAGGAATTTGGAGGAAAGTTCCTATGTTGCACGAAGTTGTAATCTGAATCGTTGCTCCATTTCAGTGAAATAGGCTTGGTTTGAAATTCTGTGAGAATAGGTCGTGGTTTTCACCTCAATTGAGAAAGGGGTTTTCAACCTAAACTTCTTATGTTGTTTACTTTACTGCTTGTGCTTGCATTACTCTTCTTGTTGTATCAAGGGACCTGGTCCATTGACTAATAGTGGATGCATATATCCTAACAAAATATGTTATATGTGATGTCTAGGTAGTTTGTTCTTTTGAATTGGACACTCTTCCTAAGCTTTATTTGAAGATGTAGTATTGTGTTTCATGTGAAATTCACTCCAAGGTGGTTAGAGTCCATTCTCGTACTGAAAGGAGATTTTGTGAGCCTCCACAACATTTCAGGCACCCAAGGGATGATCTCCCAAAGATAGGTTAAGATCCATGCCCCACTGGAGGACCCCCTCCTACTCCACGTTCTTAAATTACTAGGATTTAGGTTTGTTTTAATGTGATGGTTATGGCGTGTTTTGCATGTAGCGGTTTTGGTAATATACTATTTTAATTTCGATAATTGAATGTATTACCATGTTATGAAAAAAATTGATTGTGCCTCATAACAAAAAATAAAATAAAATAGAATAATAAAGAACCAAATGAGTCGCACAGACAATACATGTAGTTAAGTTTCTTCTACAAACTAAAGGCTAAAAAGTTATAGCAAAAGTAGCTACCTTACCTATACAACTCAAAGTTTTTTTTAAAAAAATCTAACAAAAATAATCCCTAATTATGATCCAAAAAATGTTTTCTTGTTCCATCTTTCTTTGTAACTAGATCCCCCATCATATTTTGCCCTCAATATGTCAAACATTCATCATATGCTACTAATTGAATAAAAAACATATTAATAAGTAAAGAAAGAGAAAAGACATAAAGACACCATCAAAGTTGTCCTGTATTTGCATTAAGACACCTTAACTTTTAAAGTGTCCTATCACCCCACAGAACTGTTTAATTTCTTTGTAAATTGACCATTTTGACCCATTTGCTAGTCTGAGTTGTTACCACGCACATGAGGCGTGTCATGCATTATTTTTACTGCCATGGACCAGTTTAAAGGTGTCATGTGTCATTATTTTTATTTATTATTAATTATTTTTCAATTTATGTCATCTTCCCCAAATTTAAACCCAAAATAATCATTGTTAGCCCTAATTTTTCAATTTCATAGTTTTTTCCGTAGCAAAATCAACGTTGATACTCTTTGTTTGACCACTTCATCATCTTCTCTAAGAAAATAAGACACCACTATTGGCGAGGAACTTTTGGATCAATGAAGAATATGATTTTCTTGTTCAATAAATTCAAAGTAAACACTTCCAAACTATGGATGCTCCTGTCTAAGCATCACAACTGGCCATAATGGCTGAGAAAAAGATTGTCTGCTACAAGTTAGCCAATGGAACATGATGAACAAGAAATGATTAATGGAGGAACTATTGTAAATGGATCTGCATTAACTTTTCTTGCAATGTGCAAGAAAGTGTTACGCATGGGTTTTTTCTGAGTTAGCATAAATGTCTGAGTTATTTAGGTCTGAGTTTTGCTACCAAAAGGGTTGCAACTAATAGCAATCCCACATTCAAAATTTTGTTGTCACATAACTCCATAGCTGAATAAAAAAAATACGAATGAAGAAAAATTAACGAAAATTTCTTGAATGTGCAAGCCAAACAGAGAAGAAAAGAAATGGAGAAGATGATTTTTCTTTAAAGAATAGGGTCGGGTCGGATCGGGTCGGGTTGAATTAGATCATAGGGAGTTGAGTAACACGCGCCACTACATAGACGAGAAAATGGGTCAAAATAACCCATTTACAAATAAATTAATTAGTTCTGTGGGGTAATAGGAAACTTTAAAAGTTAAGGTGTCTTTATACAAATACGGAACAACTTTGATGGTGCATGTATGTCTTTTCTCATAAAGAAAATATCATACCAACTTAAGTGAATATACAAAAAGAAAGAAGAAAATTAAAGCGTGTGTAATATATCTATAAATTATTTTTTAAAATATACTAACAACAAATAATAATCTTCTTGTTAAACCTAACAAATATTGTAACTGAACAATATTATATTCCTCAAATTAACTTTTAAAGAAAAAAATCACATACTAACAACACATTGTTCATTATTAAGCTTTTTTATATAATACTTGCTTGGAGAATGATAATACATACATAAATAAAATATTAAGAAAATATTTCCAAATACATAAAAATAAAGAGACTTGAGATCAAATATTTCCTCAATTTTCATGAATTTAGGCAAAATGTAGGAAAAAAATGTACACAATAAAAAGGACTTGGGAATGAAGTATTTTTCCACCTTCATGTGCTTTTTTGTTAAATATAGTTAATCCACAAATCAATATGACGAAGAAGGGCAAGAATAATCTTGAATGTGAATATCCATCAAACAATATATTAAGAAAATATAGAAATATCATAAGACATCATAAACTACAAATTAATGTTTGGAGGTTAAAGACATGAAAATTATGAGAGTCTTGAACATTATTAAATATAAAAAGTAAAGAGGTTTAGGTCATGGGTACTTACTCAATCTAAATAAATTAAACAATAAAGAGAAAAATACTTAATAATAATAATACTTTATGATTTATGATTAGAAGTGAGGTTAACAAAGAAAAAGAAAAGAATATGAAGAGTGTTTGTTATAAATGTTACTCCATTAATAAAATGTTTATTTGTAATAAATGAAGTAATCTCATTTTATAATACTATAATAATTTAAATTAAAAAAATAAAAAAAAAGAGATAAATGCAAATGAAGGTCATATAGAGGCGCAACATCATATTATCTATATTTCTCTTTTATTATATATATAAATTTGCACCCTAATTAATTTAAAGTTTTGTCGGGCTTTTTGACAATATGAAATTCAGTAAAACTAAATCATTAGTCAATTTTTTTATTCAATTCAATATTTTTGTAATTTTCCGCTCGTATTTTATTCACACATAATCAAATATACTCGAAAAATGATTATCTCTTCATTTTAATGTAAAAAAGAGGTAAATGACTAGGATTTTGTATTGCTTATTTTTTTAATTTATGAAATCATTTTCCCCAAATTCCATTTTCTAATGGGTTTTTCAACTCAAATACGACTATATTTACTTTTAAGAAAAAATTAAAGAAATCAAGAATAATATTGTCAAATGACTACATAATTAGTATGATAAATTAAACTTTATAAAGAGTGTGTCAACACCCCAATTTTAATCCTCTCTCCTTATATGTTATGTGACAAACTATAATTTTCTTTAATTAAGAGATAGAGATATGGTGGGAACTGAACAAAGGACATGTTAGTGTGTGATTTGATAACTGGACACAATTTGGTGCATCGCATTATTTGATACTTATTTCACATAATCAATGTCACGTGGAAGATGTCAAATAACTATATGATGAAGAATGATGAAAGATTAATGTACTAGAAAGTAATTTCAATAAGGATATATGCAATCACATATGCAATACCCCGGAAGCTTTACTATTACAGAAGAAAGAGATAAATCATGCTAGATACTTAAAATTGATGGTAAATTCAAGGTTAGCTCAATCTGAAAATTATGTAGGAGTAGAGGAGAGTATATAGAAGATATCTCCAAAATTTGATAGAAAGATTTTACTTTAAAATATTCTTTTATGTGGAGATCATGGTTTAGAAAGATTTCTATTGGGGAGTTCATTATTACAACGAATATAGTGGAGAGGGTTGATTATAGCCACTGCGATAATAGTGCTCCTGAAACTATCTTACATCTATATGTCAATTGTCCTAGTGCTCAAGCTATTTGAAATTTTATTACAAATACCGAAAGGCTATCATTCTAAATTAATCAACTTCAACAGTTTATGGATTATTGGTCGAAAGCTGATGGTAATACCAAATTGAAGCTAATCTTTAAAGCAATTTCTGCTTTTACAACTTGGCCAAATTGAAAGAAGTGGAATGTGATGAAGCATGGTGAAAATATGTCAACAACCTCAATACTTTTGGAGATACATAAGAAATATCTACTTATTTACAAAGAGTCGATATCCATGGTTAAGGAATGTCCCTAAAACTTGTCCCTGAATGTCATTTATCTTGATGAATATGTTTCATTAACAATTCATAATTGATAGATAAATCCATAATTGAATTTGAACTCATGAATTTTATTTTTTTTAATGAAAAATGGATATATAAATCCCAAAAGATATAAATAGATAATAAGTCATACCTTCAATATATGAACATACATTACATCAATGCAAATAAATAGTTTTAAAACGGATTGAAATTGGAAATTAAAATTGGGCTAAATTGAAATGACTTCTCTAGATTTAAACAGTTGAGATTGAAGCCAATTCAAATTATATTGAACCCAATCCTTAAATTTTTTGGTGGGATTGGACAGAACTCATTTTTCACACCTCTACCTTAAACTTACAGTCCGAAAGATAATTTAAGGGAGACCCTTAACTGAGGGATACATATGGTATTTTGTTTAATTGCTTGAATTCCTTTGCAATACTCTTGCTATCTCATCACTCATGTCCGTCTTTGCTTTCTTATTGAAGAAGGAGCTCACCCATTTGAGTTACATTTGAACAAATTTAACATGTTAAGCAAAAAAATTTCTCCCTCTCCTACGCATTCTAGCTCGTCTAAGCTACATTTGAACAAAACCCACATGGAAGGTATCACTTCTCTCTGTCTGATGAATGTGTAATCATTGAGCCACACAAGCAAAACCTACCTTAATCTTGGTATGTTTCTTCTTTGACTTACTTTATCTCTCGTTATGTCTTCTAGAATTTTGATGATTTTTAGTTGGGTGTCTCTAAGCTGCTATTTGCATATCTTTGCTTTTTTCTTGGCTATCTCCTGCATTTTAGAAATGATTTCAAAGAAAAAAGACAGTCAAACTAGCTGTAAAATAGGATGTTCAATTCTCGAAGTCTCTCATTTCTCTCAAGTAATTTTGAATATCTGAATTGCCTCTTTTAGTTAGGGTTGTGTAACGATAGTTTTGGTTCTGTTCGGTTTTTAAGTATATTGGTTTGCCTTATTGTAAGAAACTTGTAATGATGATTAACCGTTATTGACTTATCGATTGATGATCGTTATTGATTCGACTATCGGTTTAATCGTTAAGATTAAACAAAAAATAAATTAATGAAAGTCCCTTTGAAAGAAGGTGACAATTGAATGAATCATGTACATTAGTTCAAAAGTTGTATCTTGCTCGAAAGCAAACACTATTAGATTGTAGAGTAACCAAGATTATGGGATAGCTAGAAGTATAATTAGGAAACTAAATTATAAGTTAAAGACTTTATATAAAAAATGATATGAATATAATTATTTAATTTACATTCTGAATATCAATTAACCCATTAAGAAAAAACTCTCAAATCATTCAGAACTATAACCCTATAACCAAACAAAATAAAAATCAGTATCTAAATTGCTAAACTAATAACCCATTACTAATAAATCAATAAATTGTTTCAGCTTGGATTATCACTTTCGTTTTGATTATGAAAAGCCCTAATTTAATAATGAACTCTCCTTTTATTTTCTTTAGGTATGTTAGTGGAAGGATAAAAACCACCCACATACAAAAACTGAAAGTCAATAGTGCTAAGTTAGATAACACAAGCACTAGAATTAGAAGGAAAAAAGTCAAACATGTCATCAAACTTTTAGAAAATGCTTAGTTATGTCATTTGTTAAAAGTTTGATACATTTATGACATTGTTGTTAGAAAAAAGACTCATGCAATTTTTTTAACTCCGATTATACAAACCATCTTTTTCACCTTAATAAGGATTAATACTTTCAATTGGTCTTTGCCAATCAAATGTACACTTTTTGCTTCTTTTTTATTAAGAACACCAAAACGCATGAAGAATATAAACAACTCTCAAACTTCAAACTTGTTCTATTCTTCATCAATTCGCCTCAAATTTAAAGGTAGTTTCCCCCGAGCAAGATTCTAAAGGTCAATATCTTTTGAGCTCGAATTCAACCTAACTCAACAAGACCCACTTGATATTTCTTCGAAATTTCAACATTTTTTAACTGTTGAATTTTCTCTAAAACTTCAAATCATTTGAAATTTTGAACATAGACTAATAAAAAACACCAGACAACAAAGATCTAACGTAAACAGCACTATAGAAACACGAATCCAAGAAAAACTTTGCAAATTTGAAATTGATTTTCATTTTTAGGAATATTTTTTTAATATGGGTGAATTTTCGGAACTCTATAAATGATATTAGAATTTAATTATTTTTTTTAAAAAAATTAATGATGTAGCCGAATTCGAGATGATTTCTTGTAGAATTGTAGATGTTGAAAATTTGGGAGTTGTTTATGTTGTTCATGTGTTCTCGGTGTTCATAAATAAAAAGAAGCAAAATGTGTATATTCAATCAAAAAACTCCAACTGAAAATACTAAACCATGTTTGGGGTGTAAAAATGGTTTTGAAAAACCAAAGTTAAAACGGACAAGGACCTAAAATACCCTTAAAGTATTGAAAATGGTAAAAAACTACCCTTCATCCACCTATTGGCTCCAAAATGCCCTTTCCATCCACCTATTGGCTCCAAAATACCCTTGTCATCCACCTTTGGGTTCAAAATTGACCATTTTCAATTGTTTTAAGATTAAACTCTTTAAATATTTTTTTATATACTGGGCGTTCAACTATTAATTATAATTTTAATTTATTAATACAATTTATAAACTAATACACTACCCACTCATTACAAACTAAACCTCACTCAATTAATAATTCAATTATAATATCAAAATTGTCATAAACACTACTAAAACACGATGAAATTATAGATTACTGAAAATGACATTCAAAATTATTCGAGTCCGAATCGAAGCCCCAATGAAATTTAGGTTGAGCCGCTTATTTAGGAGGACACTTTATTTCAAAATTGAATTAGAAAATTATGATTAAAGGTAAAGAAATAATACATCCCGATTTAATTAATGCCTCTTATTTTAAATATAATTTTATAAATATTTATGATTTATTTTAAAACCTTTAATATATTATTTTGAAAAAAAGTTACTTATGAGGTAAAATCACATAATTAAGACGTAAGAATAATTAAGATGAACATAGTCAGACTTTTAAGTTTATCGGTGATTTTTATGTAGCCACTTGAATGTATGATAATTTTCTTCTATATTTTTTAAAAACACTCAATTGGTAGTAGCTTGCATTAATAATTTGACGGGTTCATTAATTTAGAGGGATTTAATTAGTAATGGGTGGGTAGTGGATTGATTTGTAAATTACACTAATAAGATAGATTATAACAAATAGTTGAGCGCCACGTATTTTAAAAAATATTTAAATATAAAACCGTTAAATAAGTGGTCAATTTTGAACCAAAAGGTGGATGACAAGAATATTTTGGACCCAATATATGGGTGGGAAGGACATTTTGGAGCCAATAGGTGGATGAAGGGTAATTTTGTACCATTTTCAATACTTTAAGGGTATTTTAGGCCCTTTTCCGAAGTTAAAAGAAATGGTTTGGATGAGCCATTTATTTGATGGCCATAGATGAGCTAAACTTTTAACAGATGACATAAATAAGCATTTTCTAAAAGATCGATGCATATTTGAGTCTTTTCCCAAATTAGAATGTGACATTAACACAAGGTCTAAAATGCAATTTTCCCTGCTCACACAATGAATATTAGAGAGTATAAATGTACAATTTATTTCTTTTTTATTGGTATTATTGGACTAACTCAACTTTTTTGGGTAATTTTGATACTTCAATTTTTATTATTTCACTATTCATAATATATGATATATGAATGTACCCTATAATTATCGTAAATAGTATCTACAAATTCTTTGTCATACTTGTGGGACATTGATGCCTCTGTCATCCAAAAACTAGAGCATATGTAGCCTTCACTGTATCGATGACTTGGCACAATATTATCAGTCGATTGGACGTTTAATAAATGTCGGGCCGGTGGATAAGATTATGACATGTGTATGCCGTTAGTATAAAGGGTATATGTTCTCTAATTTTTAACGATAAGGGCACCGATGTCTCAAAAGTATGACGGATGGTATTTGTATCCGATTTACGATAGTTTGGGGGGGATATATTTGTCCTTTTTTCTGTTGAATAGAGTATATTCAAAGAGTGATGCAATACAATTACTTTAATTGAACTAATTATATTCAAAGGGTGATAAGTGTGATAAAATCAATTCTTTATTGTATTTGTCCCTTTTCTTTGACTTGCCTATAATTGCTAAAATTCACATTTTGTTCCGGGAATTGCAAATTTGAGGAGTTCTTTCTAAAAGTTGTGAATCTCTGAAACTTGATAAAATATAACTTATTTTATTAAGAATGTACCTCTCTTAAATAGAGGTTTATAATAGCAAGAGTCATAATAAATTAGAAATAAAAAAGTCCTGTAAAACTAAAATGAGAAAAATCCTAATCCCTTTAGAAAGTTATGTTAGACTCAAACAATAATTTAGAAATATTACTCATTCTTGTTTCTGTAATATTGCTTCCTCAAAAACTCATCAATACTCAAGCTTGAAGTGTTGAAAAACAAATTTAAAATGATGCAGTGTCTCTCAAGTAGAGACCCCAATGGATAGGCCATACCACTGAACTAGAATTTCCCAATTACTATGATTAAGACATGATCAGAGCATAGATAAAAGGGAGGGAACAACACATTCTTTTTAAACTGGTGGTAGAGAAAGGGAGTTGCAGGTGTCTCATCCTTGAATGACTTAAAAAGTGATACATGAAACAAATCATAAAGCTTGCAACCTGCAGTAGAAAAACCTGATAAAAAACTGATCCAATACGCTTCAAGACTGCAATAGGACGATATTATTTTGAGACAAGCTTATGATATACATGACTAGTTAGAGGTGGTTGGAGATATCTTACCTTATGTCAAGGGGATTAAACAATATACATATAATTAGGAAGATTAGGTTTTCCTCAATTGCACAACATAGTTTTTCAGCAAAGGGTATACAATTGACAACATTATCAATACCTAGTTCCACCTTTTAAAAATAGTACTGACCTGACTGTTAACTACCTATTCTAAATCAGAATGTCTCCTTTAAATTACAATGAGTTAAGTAAAACATATAAGTAAGTTGATTTTTTTTTGAAATATTAACATTAATTGGATGAAACCAAAAATGTTTGTATAATTTTTCACAGTCCCAAATGCTAATGTACACGGCTAATATTGGGTAACTTTATTTCGTCCGGAGAATTTGACTTTTAAAGAAATGGTTTCGAAAGTTAAATATAAATAGTGAGATTGAGATTGTTAGACGTTTATTTTTTGTTTTTCTTATTTCTTTGGGAGGAGAGTTTTTTTTGTTGTTCATGTTGAGAGTTCTTACATTTATCTTCATCTGAAGCATAGTTTCTTCAGGTTGATAAATTAACTATCTTGTTCTACTTTCGTAACTTTTTCCTCCAATAGTTATTTTATAGTAAAAACTAGTTTGATTTCTGCTGTAGCCTTTCTTAATATGATGTTTAATTATTTTCCCATAGTTTAAGACTTCAATAACAGAGTTAAAGGTTTCTAACTAACTGTCAGCTAAGCAAGAGGTTTAGGAGAGTCATGCACTTGTTGAATATAATGGGAGTACATCTAGAATCAACGAAATCCAGCTTCAAATTTATCCAGTTTATGGGTATGACTTTGGTGAAGGATTACTATAAGATACTATAGATTGGCGAAATGGTGGTAATAAGAGGCTGGCTAGATGGGTTTAAAGCTACAGGTTTAGGCACCTTTAAATATAGATATCTATATATTTCGAAGCGTTTACAAGCTTTGAAAGATGGAAAGAAAAATGATTTTCAAAGTAAGATTTCCCTCAAAAAAGTATCTCTAGTTATCCTGATATGGATATAAACCAATTCTTAGCCTCATTCAGTTGAATTATTCCTTTGAGGGAGTACCAAGCTCAAAAGGTTAGCTTTGACAAGATTATTTGGTGTATAGCATGTAGAGATTTATATTATTATTTGAATTAACCAAAAAAAGAACTTATCAATTTTTTTGTTGAACATGACATCAAATTTTAACTTAGATATGAAAGATAGGAATACATATTCAAGGACAAAAACGCAGCTTTTACTGGCTGATTCTCCTATCAAAACCATTACTTTTAAGGATGGTAACAAAATTTGTAGTAGTTTCACAGCAGAATATCCTTTTCTGGAGACAATTCTTTGTAATATATGTTGCTTCTCATCTTGACACAGAAAAGATTTTGGATGTTGGCATTTGTGTTTTGCGTGGCTCAAAAAAAGGAGTGGCAAAAAGTTGTTTCATCGTATTGAATTAATCAAGGAATATGTATAGCAAATTAATGAATTGTACTTTATTTCCTTATAATTCTATCTTTTTTCCACTTGAGGTTTAAGTTACTAGAATGATAAATTTGATAATCATATCAGCTTACAAAAGGAGTCCACATTCAAGATGCATTCAAAAAGGTAAGTTGTGTGGATAACACTAGTAACTTTTCTGCCTTCTCACGGTCTTCTTTATGTTGATCTATCACTTTGACTTATATATATGTATTTGTGAAAGATATTTTAGTGTATACAAATGTGGTTCTCATGCACTGTAATTCGTCTATTTCAGTGCTTCCTGTTGTCCACAAACACCAGAAAACACTTGGTGCAAGTAAACTGCAACATTACCATAAAATAATCAACTTGAGTATCGTACAAGAAAATAAAATTTGAGAGCCTTTGAAAGAGTATGGAAGAGGAATTATTTGTTGTAGAACTAGTGAATAAATTAAATGTTATCCAACTGCTCCTTGATCCTTTGCAGAGGAAGAAAATTAATGATGTAGCCGAATTCGAGATGATTTCTTGTAGAATTGTAGATGTTGAAAATTTGGGAGTTGTTTATGTTGTTCATGTGTTCTCGGTGTTCATAAATAAAAAGAAGCAAAATGTGTATATTCAATCAAAAAACTCCAACTGAAAATACTAAACCATGTTTGGGGTGTAAAAATGGTTTTGAAAAACCAAAGTTAAAACGGACAAGGACCTAAAATACCCTTAAAGTATTGAAAATGGTACAAAACTACCCTTCATCCACCTATTGGCTCCAAAATGCCCTTTCCATCCACCTATTGGCTCCAAAATACCCTTGTCATCCACCTTTGGGTTCAAAATTGACCATTTTCAATTGTTTTAAGATTAAACTCTTTAAATATTTTTTTATATACTGGGCGTTCAACTATTAATTATAATTTTAATTTATTAATACAATTTATAAACTAATCCACTACCCACTCATTACAAACTAAACCTCACTCAATTAATAATTCAATTATAATATCAAAATTGTCATAAACACTACTAAAACACGATGAAATTATAGATTACTGAAAATGACATTCAAAATTATTCGAGTCCTAATCGAAGCCCAATGAAATTTAGGTTGAGCCGCTTATTTAGGAGGACACTTTATTTCATCGTATTGAATCAATCAAGGAATATGTATAGCAAATTAATGAATTGTACTTTATTTCCTTATAATTCTATCTTTTTTCCACTTGAGGTTTAAGTTACTAGAATGATAAATTTGATAATCATATCAGCTTATAAAAGGAGTCCACATTCCAGATGCATTCAAAAAGGTAAGTTGTGTGGATAACACTAGTAACTTTTCTGCCTTCTCACGGTCTTCTTTATGTTGATCTATCACTTTGACTTATATATATGTATTTGTGAAAGATATTTTAGTGTATACAAATGTGGTTCTCATGCACTGTAATTCGTCTATTTCAGTGCTTCCTGTTGTCCACAAACACCAGAAAACACTTGGTGCAAGTAAACTGCAACATTACCATAAAATAATCAGCTTGAGTATCGTACAAGAAAATAAAATTTGAGAGCCTTTGAAAGAGTATGGAAGAGGAATTATTTGTTGTAGAACTAGTGAATAAATTAAATGTTATCCAACTGCTCCTTGATCCTTTGCAGAGGAAGAAAATTAATGATGTAGCCGAATTCGAGATGATTTCTTGTAGAATTGTAGATGTTGAAAATTTGGGAGTTGTTTATGTTGTTCATGTGTTCTTGGTGTTCATAAATAAAAAGAAGCAAAATGTGTATATTCAATCAAAAAACTCCAACTGAAAATACTAAACCATGTTTGGGGTGTAAAAATGGTTTTGAAAAACCAAAGTTAAAACGGACAAGGACCTAAAATACCCTTAAAGTATTGAAAATGGTACAAAACTACCCTTCATCCACCTATTGGCTCCAAAATGCCCTTTCCATCCACCTATTGGCTCCAAAATACCCTTGTCATCCACCTTTGGGTTCAAAATTGACCATTTTCAATTGTTTTAAGATTAAACTCTTTAAATATTTTTTTATATACTGGGCGTTCAACTATTAATTATAATTTTAATTTATTAATACAATTTATAAACTAATCCACTACCCACTCATTACAAACTAAACCTCACTCAATTAATAATTCAATTATAATATCAAAATTGTCATAAACACTACTAAAACACGATGAAATTATAGATTACTGAAAATGACATTCAAAATTATTCGAGTCCTAATCGAAGCCCAATGAAATTTAGGTTGAGCCGCTTATTTAGGAGGACACTTTATTTCATCGTATTGAATCAATCAAGGAATATGTATAGCAAATTAATGAATTGTACTTTATTTCCTTATAATTCTATCTTTTTTCCACTTGAGGTTTAAGTTACTAGAATGATAAATTTGATAATCATATCAGCTTATAAAAGGAGTCCACATTCCAGATGCATTCAAAAAGGTAAGTTGTGTGGATAACACTAGTAACTTTTCTGCCTTCTCACGGTCTTCTTTATGTTGATCTATCACTTTGACTTATATATATGTATTTGTGAAAGATATTTTAGTGTATACAAATGTGGTTCTCATGCACTGTAATTCGTCTATTTCAGTGCTTCCTGTTGTCCACAAACACCAGAAAACACTTGGTGCAAGTAAACTGCAACATTACCATAAAATAATCAGCTTGAGTATCGTACAAGAAAATAAAATTTGAGAGCCTTTGAAAGAGTATGGAAGAGGAATTATTTGTTGTAGAACTAGTGAATAAATTAAATGTTATCCAACTGCTCCTTGGTCCTTTGCAGAGGAAGAAAATGAATATCATTCTGATACAGAGTTTTGAACTTTTATACACATGGATATCTTGTAATATATTGCTTTGGCCAATAGAAACAACAATGTTTCCTCGCATAAAGAGTTCTTCATAGCCCCTATCGCATAGAATTAAACGTTACAACCATGATCTGTGTAACATCTACATACTCTCTAAACACAGGAACTGATTCAAATGAACGCCCCTCCCTACTCACATCTCTCACATAGGAAAAATAGGCTAAACACACAGAAGAAACCAACTGCCTAGTTCACATAAAATAGATGATTCCCTTCAGTGTGTAACTATAAGCACCCTGCCACAACATTAGGGGAATTCCAGGCATGTCTAAGGTAATGGTCTTAGCATAACAATCCAAGGCCATATGGTAGGGGGATAGCCTGATCATGCTCAAAATTACATCAAAATCAACCATATCTAGCATAATAAGATGAAGTCTAGTATAATATCCCTGGATAGTCACTAATAAAGATCACAATACCTGATCCACTACTAAATACTCAACCACTAGGATCGATACATGAACCGGCTCTGTTAAAGATTCAGACCGCATGCCCAACCGGGGAGAAAAATAAACATATACAGTCGAGGATCTGGACCCGAGATCAAATAATATTATAGCAGGCTGATGGCATAATAAAAGAATACATGTGATGACATCATCATATGCCTCAGCCACCGTCTTCACTGGGGCTGTATAGATATGTCCCTGAGAACTTCTATCCGGTGCGCCCGATCTACCACCTGACCTACCTCCATGATATTTGCCTCTAGTACCTTGTTAACTGTCTCGATAGTCTGGTCCTGACCATAACCTCAAGATGGAGAGAACACTGCTGAAAATTGTCTAGGTGCAAGTTGAGATGGTATAATAGGCCCTCGTCCTCGTAGGGGACACTCTTTGGACCAATAGTCAAGAGCACCACAATCATAACACCCCAATAATGAACGTACTATAGTAACCCGACCGCGGTAGGAAAGAAGTGAATCTGATCCCCTCAAACTCTGGTCATACTAGAACAACCTTGCTTATGCTAGCCTCCCTCAAAATTAGGTAATTACACCTGAACAGGCCAATTAGATTGACCCTACTAGAACCTCTAGCGAGGCCTCTCAGTGGGTTCCCTTCGTCTAGTATGGGACCCGATGTAGCTGTCCTGGGAGAACACCCTCTTATTGGTGCCCTATTCAGCCTCTCGATGAATATGCTCCATGAATCAGGTATGGTCGAACAGATCAAGAAATGAACAGACGATCAAAACTAAATATAATGCTCTATGTCTACCCAAAGAAAGTACTGCAACCCATATATAAAATAACAAACAATAATCTCCTCCATTGCAGAATCATGATAGTATGGAGAGACAACTCACGGATCCTTGCCTTATACTTTGACACAGTCATAGGGACCTAATCCAATATGGAGAACTGATCATAAATCCTGTCCCTGATGCTTCGTGGTACAAATTATGACAAGAAAGAGAACTCACGATAAGATATCTATATACCCTATACTCTCGATATGTGCACCACCACGGCCTGTCTAGTCCACAAAACTGATGAGTGGTGAAGTCGTCTCTTCTAAACTCCAAGAGTCCTATGAATGCTATTGGTCCTGGAAAATGAGCTAGAACTAGTAGGCGTCCTCACGAATAGCCCTTGAGAATATCGGCGGTTCCAACCTTGGAATACACTGATCATCTTCTACTCTATCAGTGGAATCTCCCTGTCCCCTAAGTCTTGTAGGGCGGCCACATGAACTGGTCGCGGCTAAACACGGGTGCTGCTACGACAAGCTAACCATACGGCGCTAGAGCGGGAGCTTGAAATGGTGGTCGGGATGGTATTAGTTCGTGTTGCATCTACCCAATATCTTCTAGTTTCAGAGTATGTAGGGCATGAAGAAAAAGAGTTGCATCTATTCCGGGTTGTGGTTGATTGGCGCCGGCACCAGCTATGGAGATACATATGCTACCTGAGGCTCCTCTTCCTTATGTTGGGCTGGTTCTACGCCTTACCTTGATCACGATGTCGGTGTCTACCCCAAGCTGGGGCTCTATCTACCGGCCAAACTACATCACCCTAGACGCGGCACCTCACATGCGAGCCATCATGCGAAAGAGTGAAACATTTAAGCTTTCAAGGAACCAATAAGACACATGTTTCAAGAAAGTGAAATAAAAGGGGAAATTTTCCTAAAGACGTCTTGTAGCTTTGGGGACATAAATTACAGAAGTCTCTACATCAATCTGCAGTACATTACTATCTGTTAGCTTTGTAAAAGTTATACCATTGTGCCAGGTGCTCTGATACAAAATTGTCATGACCCGATTTCTTGAGTCATGATAGAACCTACAATAACCTAAAAGTAGGTAAGCCAACCCCTAACCCTAAACAACAAGTAACGGGTACAAGGATAGAAACTAAACAAGTATAGGAAAAATTAAGATAGCAATATAAATAAGCGGAAGCAAACAAAAACTTATATAAAGAAAGATCCCTTACGAAACCAAGAAATCACTAGTACGAGCCACCAAAAAACAAGTACAATCCCAAAAAGTGAACCACAAATTCTGGACTATCTCGAGAGTTAAAATACAAGTCTATATTGATACGGACGGAGACTAATATAGTACAAAACGTCATGTGTTTACTCTCGTCTCCGAATATGACTACTCCAAACTCGATCAACACTAGCTACTGGCACTCGAACCTGCATCATGAAAATAGATGCAGAGCGTATCATGAGTACAAAAGAAGAGGTACCCATTAAGTATAATAGGATAACTAAACTTGAAAACAAAATGAAATATGAAAAAAAGGAATAACACAACTAGAGGTCAAGAATAAAAGTCTAAGTACCAATGGAATGCAAACGAGTGTAACTCGTGGACAAGTTTAAATATATGAGGTCACTACACCTAATTGAACCTCTTCAAGCCCATAAGATAAACTCGTGCACAAGTTTAAATAAAAACTCGAACGGACCTTCATAGCCATGATGAGTACACAAAATATTTATATTAAAGAGAACTGAACAGGAGAACCTAAGAACGGAGAACATCGAATCAGAATGTTAGCCCCAATTAGTTTAACCTGATTGTATGGAGGCTGGACCTCGACCCGAACCCTCAACAAAAGTACCCATGTAGCCAATAAAAAGTATAAGTAATTGAGGTCGGACCTCTAAACAAATGCTCTATGTAAGACCCTAAAATGAGATAGGCTGTATAGAGAATAAAATGTTTTTCTTAAGGTTATAAGGTACTAAAAAGTCTTATAATATGTTTTATAGGCAGTTTGTAAAGTTTGAGGTTGTTTGGAAATCAAATGACAAGGGGTGTCAAAACGTTTGACGACTAGTCACCTGTGTGCCTCATGTGTCCGTGCGTGTTTATATACTGTATGTCATGAGCTTATTAAGTATTAAAATAAGTTATAATTATGTTTAAATATGGTATATGGATTTTTGAGAAATTTGGAGGTGAAACGACCAGGAACGTCCAAGGCGTTCGAAAGATAGACCTTAAGATGCTCAACGTGTGTCTTGATGGGGCCTAGCCAGTTTGGATGAGTTGTGGGTATTGGTTTTGGGTGAAACACATGTTAAAAATCTAAAACTTGATAAGGGTTGTATTTGCATTGGAATTTTCCGGGTATAACTTCTAAAGGGCCCTGCAAAAGGCCCCACAGGAAAGGCCCAATGCTGGTCGAGACACAGCCTTGGCAGTGTCAATAGATGGACCAAACGACGGCCAGTTGGTCAACCAAGGACCCGTTTATGAGGTATAGTTGATTGAAACTTTGCTTTGAAATGTATAAACCTAAAATTTTGCTAAGGACCAATCAACAGAAGCCAAAGGATAGCAAGTAGAACTGACCTACGACCAGTTATGGGTCCATCGACGGTGGCTTGTAAGCTGATGTCTTACGTCTGTTATATTGAAGGGGTGAATGGTAATTTCACCCCACGTCTTAACCTGAATGTAATAGGTTGATTTAGCTACCTTTGGGTGTATATAAGTCATCAAACACAGGAAGAACCCATTCAAAATCCTCTCCCACGAATTGAACTTTTCCCTCCAAAAGTATTCTCCTTGGAAACGACCATTGCTGGTGAAGCTTAAGAACCGCTTGAAGCTTGGATTTCCCTAGATGAATCACGAAGTCCTTCATCTCTAAGCTAACTTTCAGTTGAAGAGTTCTTCTCAATGTTTTCAAAGAAGATTTTATGATCAATCTTTCAATCTAGCCATGGGTTCCTTCTCAAAAACGTTTTTAATGGTTAAATAAGGATGAATTGATGTTAATTTAATGGTTTGAACGTGATTTTACTCCACTTAAATGCTGAAACCATGTCCCTTCCCAAGATTGATTTAGCCCTTGCATGGCATTGTGATTATGACATGTTCTTGATTAAATTATGGTTCTCTTAAGTAGAATTGCTTATATTTACTGTTATTTACGTGAATTTATTATGATTTGATGATGAAGGATCCATGTGAATCCATTTATGAAGATTTGAGCACGCCTAGACTAGCTACCAATGAAATCACTGTAACGTTGACCTGTTGAGTTATAAAAGTGTAAATCGATTATGTTGTGGTTCATGTAGCTACTGCCTTAGGTTAATAAATTAGTTGAATTGTGAATATAAATATAGTATGATCAAAGTAAAGAAGGCTTGGTTTAATTGATCTAATTCTCCTAAGATATTAAGTAGTAAAGAGTGATCACTGTAACGTTGGTCCATAATTGTATAAAAAGTGGATTTACAGTATGTTAATATTCTTAGGTCTACTCTCTAGAATGTGTATTGACTATATATTATGTCATATGGATCAATATATGATATTTTGAATAGGATTAACCAAAGCAACTTCCTCTTCCATGAAATCCTTATATGAAGCATGTTCACAATGAGTTCATATTTATTGACACTAGTAGTAGGATCTCATCTAGTCTATGATTTCTTTAGATAATTCCTTAAATGTACAATAATGATAAAATATTGATGAACTAAACTAGGGAAGATAGTTGATGACCTATAACTCTCTATTTTCTAGTATATATGAGGTGCCTTGTATTATGTTATAGTGTGATCTTCTAGCAACTATTACCTGGTTTATTTTATGATTAAAGTACATATACCTACTTCCATATGTATGAATTTGTGATAAATATGGTTTATTGATCAATGATGATCAAAGGATGAGAAATTGGTAAGAATTATTATCTCCTCTATTGTTCTACTTCTATACTTCTTTATAGTAATGTTGATGAAGCCTTGCATGACATTGTGTGGTATGGTCCACTTGTGGTGGCGGTGTTTACTTTATTTTCATTATATATATGTTAACCAAGGTCTTGAAGGCAATTTGATAATTATATGAATGAGTGGTTCTGATGATCACTTTATGTGTAACTTGTGCCTAGTCTTCTACTTGAGTTGTAAAACTAGGTTATGTTGTTATTGGTATCAGCATGTAAAGGGCTAGATAATATCATGTGTAGGTGATTCCATTACAGAATTGTTAATGATTGATGACCCCTACCCATGTACCCCTATGTAAATGTGTGAATAGCTAATATTAAGGAGCCTTAAAGTATAATATGAAGATTGTCTTGTCTACTATGCTAAGTTGGGTTGTGTGGTCTATACTTGAAAGTGAAAGGTGGTCTACGCGGGTGTCTGCCTCAATGAGTTGTTGATATCCATTATGTGATCATGTTTACTAATGTACACACACACTCACATATTATGCATGCTTACAATGTAGTAAATGTTCATACTGTCTAATGAAAGTATATGTATGTGAAGTATGTTATGTATTCCTTACTAGGATGACTTAAGAGGTGTATTAGTATGGGCAAGGGTATGGGACTTTGCCTATGCATTGCACATGTGTACCTTGATAGGATAGTTCTAATTTTTGTTTCTATATGTATGAATATGTATGTATGAAAATGTGTGACTTAAGTTGTTATATGAAAGGTCTGCTCACATATATGTATATACACATATGTATGAAGATCTAGTCAAGAGAGGGGTCTTGGATTGTGTATTCATGTGTACCCTAAACTAGATGATGCTTTACATATTCTATGTTCATGTTAAGGGATTCATCACATGATTTAGGTTGATAAACTTTCATCTATGACCTATGAGTTAAGCATATGAGGGGATGACTCTACTAAACGTATGTTTTATAAAGTATAATAGAGGTTTTGAATAAAGGGAACTTAGCTTAGCACCGAGTAAACTCGAATATGAGTGTGTGTACCTTCCTATGGTAGGAAGGTAGGTCACCATAAACCTCGTGGGGTGGGTAGCCTCTTGACCTAAAAGGGTGTTTAAGTGATGTTTCCATAAATGAATAACTAGAATACCTAATCTTGGCATAAAGAGTGTTTTCACATGTATCCCCGAGTTCCATAACTATGTTTCAACCATAAGATACTAGCTAGTGGATCCACCTAAATATATATGTCATGTTTGGTTCTACTAGTGCCGTTACACCACCCTTTTTTGGTGTGTGGTTTTATGACACCGGATTCCATGTTTAGCATCACAAGGTCTATGTTGGTTTAGACTATAGTTTCCCTAAAGTAAAATGGACAGTGGAAGTAACTGACTATGACCCTAATTAGAATGACTCAAGGGAGGTTACTTAGGATACGTGGAAGTAATGAACCCATCTAGACATTGCACAAGTAGATCCTTAGGAAGTTCTATGAAGGTGTTCTAATGCATGTCACTATGTATGTGTTCTTTATGCATTATATTGTACTATTTGTCTACTTGTTATGAAGATTTTTAATATCTGAGTCTTTATGCATGATGTTGATCTTGTTGACTATATGATGAAGGTCATGCTTGACATAAATGAAGTGGTTTCCTCTTACTATGTTGATATATGACTTGGATATAAAGGCTTGTGGTCTCATGATAGGTTTACTAAGTATGTGTGAGGTTATGGGTCCTTACATGTACATTGGACTAGTAGAATTAGATTGGGGGAATGAGTAGGGTCTTATAAGGTTCTATGTCAAGTCAAATAAGTATATGGGAATAATAACTAGGATTTCACTGTGATGTCCTTATAGTCTTGACTTAACTATGTCTATGTTGTACTATACTTCTATGATGGTATGTGTTGTCTTGTGTAGATGATGTGTACGTTTACATGTGGCCTTAACGTGATGCATTGCACCAAGTATCACTAAAGGATTACTTGGAATGTTATGAATAAAAGGAAATAAAGCTCACTGTAAACGTGAAAGAGCTTACTGAAAAATGACTTTAAAATGTCATAAATTATATATGTGATCTTATGTGATGTTTGGCCTTTAAATATGATTATATGAAGTATGTGAATGATATAAATGCAATTGTTTCAATGTATTATAAAGATTTACTCAAAAAGGCATGAAGCATGATTTCAAGAAAATGTCCCTTTTAAATGCATGTTTTTGCATGGTTGCCATACTTAGTGCATTCTTGTACTAATCCCATTCTTCTTTACTTTTTACACAAAGTGTAGGTTATGGATGCTTAAAGTATGTCTTGAATGGTGAAGATCTTGATAGATGATCCCCAAGCTCAATTAAAGGAATCCTTAAGTTCAAGGATCTCTTACTTATGTCTTTACTGTAAAGTGTCTCAATATTGTATAGTTATGTAATATGTCTTAAGGGTCGTGTCCCTAATGTAATATAAGGTTGTTGAGTCTAAGATGGCAATGAGACTTCGGGTCTAAAAATGTATTAAGACTTATGTTTTTATATATAAAAGAAGTAAAGTTTCTAGCATATGATGTGCTAGGAAAATTTTTAAATTTTCCGCTAAATTTACTATGTCAATATGATGAATGATAACTATGGTCCTGCACAAGACCTCTGAGAAGTCAAGTATGCCATGTTGCTTCTAGTGTGTGCTCCCCGAATATGACACTCAATATAAGTATGAAGGTGATCGAGCCTATACCTTGAACAAGATGATCTACATAAGTAAGTGAGTGATTGAGGTCGAGCCTTGAACCTGATGCTTTACAGAGGTATGTAGGTGATCGAGGCCGGACCTTGAACTGGATGCTCTTCATAGGTATGTAGGTAATTGAGGACGCACCTTGAACTTGATGCTCTACATAAGTATGCAGGTGATCCTGGCTGGACCTTGAACTCGATACTCTACATAAGTAGGCGGGTGATAGAGGCCGGACATTCATCCAGATAATATTCGAAAATTATCAATGAGGTCGAGGTTGGGCCTTTAATCTAGACGCCCGACAAAATTTCCAATATAGCTCCTGAAAGAGTCTCTATCAATCCTTAATCATAAATGCTTGTGGAACTCCATCCACACTTAGCGAATCAATGTAAGTTTTTTCAACCGAATTGAAATACTACTTCGAATTGCAGAGCGGAACATAGTGTTGCTGACATAACTCATGAAGTAATAACATCGAAAAAGTAAGGATATCTTTTGACGTATAAAGATTATTGTCTGCCTAAGGCCAATTCTATCTGAATCACGTCTACTACACTACTCTAAAAGGATCTAAACTGACCTAGCGACGTCTGGGCAAAACTAAGTCCTACCGTTTATAAATCATGCATTTCTAAGAAAGCCTTAGTAAAACCTAAACTGAGGCCCACGTGCTTCAAATAAATAGTTATCAAGCCTACAAGTACTCCATATAGCTAAGCGGGTAAATTAATCACACAAAGCATGCTCGCAATTACCCCATAATTCCCGAAATAGGCCAAAACTTGATTTCCAAACACCTATGCATGATTCAATAACTACCCAACCAAAATTCCAACAAGTCAACATGCCTTCACATGCTCGAATTCAAACAAAGAGAGCGAAGTTGTATCTTAATAGTAGGTCGATTACGGGTGCACCAAAAACTCTTATCCGGAGTATTCCCTTTTTGAATGTCTCAAAGTGCTGCGATTCTAAAAAAATGAAACACTACATTATTATGATCATTTAGACATTAAAATAGCAAGAAAAAAGGATAGAACGATTTTGGGGTCAAAATGGGGACAATGGTACCCGCGCTGAAATTCTAGAATTAACGCCAAAATAGGTCTGACACAGCTCCCAAAACATGTCTTCCGAATTGAAATACAATACGGGGATCGAAAATAGCACAATATTACCATGCAACCAAAACTCAAATTTTCTCAAGAACTACAAATAGGACAACAGCTGAATAAGTTAATTTACCAGAAACAGGCGGTGTACAGTGAATTCCGAAAATACAATGATGTTTTACTTGAAAAACCACTCAATGTAGCCACTAGAATCATCAAAATCGGACATATAATGAGGGAGAAATCAAGTACCAAAAATATCCCAAAAATTGAGTTCAGAAAGTAGCCAAGACAGCAGGTGAAAACGAGAATTTACCTCAAACTAAGGTCCCAAAGCATCTTCCAAGCTCACCAACGCCTTTCCCTAGAAAATTTCACAACCTAGCCTCTTGAATATCCTAAATTTGATCTCTATAACTCAACATATCACTAAAAAGAGGGCTGAAGCTGAGTTAGGACTTTTACAAAATACGAAACTGGTCTCTAAAATCTCAAAAATCTAGTCGTAAAAAGGCCAAATTCTGGTCACTAAAAGGGATGCACCAGATTTCAGCTTTAACTATCTTTTGAAAGTCTCCAATTAGGTGCCTCAAATTCGTTTTGAATCCCGTTCGTGCGTAAAACTATGCTAACCTACTAAATGCACTATTCTGGACTCATTGGCGCAATTAGAATTTCCATCAGATGTCCTCTCAATAAAAAGTGGGTCCCACTTCTAAAGGTCATTTTTTAATAGAATCCACCGAAGGACTCAAAATAAGTCGGAGACCTTGGGAGTTGAATGGGAAGGTCGTTCTAGACCAAACTTAACATTCCAGGGATAACCGCACTGAAATTTTTTTAACCGAGTGCGTTTCTTGAAAATATTGACCAAAGTCAACCTCAAGCAAAAATTTCAAATGTTAAAATGCCTGGTGGTCCAAACTCACATCAAAGGCCTTGATTCTTGTGTCGACCATGCTAATAGACAAAATTGGACATTTTAGAGCTACTAGAAGTCTCAGAATTCCTTTTTTTGAGTTCGTTTAAATGACAAACTGACTAAAAGTCAATTTTCAAGCTTCAAGGCCTCAAAAACACGGAAAGCTACATAAAATCCAAACGAACGACCTACTGATCAAATTGTCAGTGCTAACAAGTGCTAAATTACTTGGGGTTGATATAGAAATGCTCTTAATGTTAAAAGGAGGCATTAAGGAAAAATTGATTTGAAGTGTCATCAAATCAGACCAGCCACCTTACGCATCGTTTGGCTTATGATGCCCATGGGGAGACACATATCTATCTTTCTCCCCATCATTCTAATTTGGATTTCGGTCTCTCCATTCTTGGTCACGATCTTTCCAACCTTCATGCTTATTCTAAACCTTGTTACCAACCTGCCTCGTGTATTTTAAAAGAAAATCACCACCTTGGTTGGCTAATAAATTTACCTCATTATTGCGCAAAGCTTATAGCTTTGCCTCTTCAAAATTAGCACACCCGACACCCATAGTATAGACACTTACAGCACCAGCTCCCATAACATTTTTCGACAAAATTTCAAGTTGTCTCATTATTTTGGCCATGTTCTTGTCCCTATATTCGTCTTTTTCCATCTTCTCCTTAGTCAATTTATATGTGTTAATAAATACATGATCTTAACGAGTGTACCAAACCCTGTTGATTGTGACCATGCCATCCAAGAGCCGAGCCTCTATAAAATAGGTTGATGCATTAAACCTCCTAGATAAAGTTGCTCAGCAACACCTATATTTACCGAGTCAAAGCTCTGGTAAAAATACTGCAGAAATACGTCGTTAGGCAAGCCATGAGTTGGGCATTGGAGAACCAACTTCTTGAATCACAACAATTTCTCACCAATTAATTCTCCCTCAAAGCGCATAAGCATTGGATGTTGTCATGAAGACTCATCATCTTCAAAGAAGGGAAAAATTGCACAATAAATGACATAACAAACTCCTCCCATGAAGTGATTGATTCACGTGGCAATTCATCCAGCCACTAGCAAGCTTCTCGAATTAAAGAGAATGGGAACAACATCAAACAGACCGATTCTTGGGAGATGTTCTTGAAAGGAGAACAGTCTGCATACATAAACATTCTAATACGCTCATGGGGATCCTCATGACCCAACATACTTAAAAATCCTTTTAGTTGCAAGAGTTGCAAAATAGTACTTGTGATGTGGAACACCGCATTCCATTTAACCAAAGGCAAGTGAATGGCACAAATACCTCCCATAAGATGGGGTCTTAAAATTAGGCTCTTTAACATTGTTGAGGGTACTGATGTCATCTTGGGGTAGGGTCCCTGTAGAGTGGTTTGTAATAAGAATCAATAGAAAATCAAGTGTTTGCTCAAGTCAATCATATCTAAAAGACTTTTACTAAGAAAAACATATCATATTAGGAGTGACAAAAGTGTCAAATATCAAAAAGGGGGGGCAGTCATAGTTATCTTTAAACTAAAACAACAAATGTGAAGATAAAAAGGTATAAAGATGGGATATTTTTAGGTGATTGGATTATGGGATAAGGCAAACAATCGGGTAAATGGAATTTATAGTAAGAAACTGCATATCAATGATAAAGCTAGACTATAGTGGGGTAAATTTTCTCTCGAACAATTTACGCCGAATAAAATTGGTTTCTCTCGAAAACCAATAAGCGGAAGTTAAACACAACCTTATCCTTAGTCCATTAACTCTTGAGAATAGAATGTGTCGAAGAGGTTTTATGATTCACTCTCTCGAACTGAGCCCATGACAACCAACTACCCACAAAGTATTGATTCATTAATTTTGGTTTTAAAATCTCTCTCATGTAAGCCAAAAAGATTAAGCTAAGTTATTATTTGCAACTATAACCCATTAAATTTAACTACAACTATTGAATAAAATCACTTTAAAGAACATATAAACTATTGATTAGCAATACAAGCATTATATCAACCCATTCGTAACATATCCATACCCCAGGAATTGGGGTTTTACCTAGACACATTAAAAAGGTAAAACTCATTACCAAGTGGTGTTTCCATCAACTAGGTATGATTGATATTGTCTTTATAAAGGTCTAACATAAAGAATCTTCAATGCCCATCTCCAATTTCTTAGAAATGGAAACCTTCAAATGTTCAAATCTAAGGAAATATTGACTTCTCTAAACTAAAAAATCATTTTATAATATTTAACTACAGATAAGTTCTGATAGATAGATTTAAAAATGAGATACTCAACTAAGAATTTGAAAATGTATTTATAGTTGTTAAAAGTTACGGTGAAAAGGTTTAGTTGATGCAATAAGTAGGGATTGCTGATCCAATTTGCAATTCACCCTTTATAATTTGTATCACAGTTTTTTTTTTCTTCAGCATCCTTGAGGTTTCATAACTTCTTACGATATGGCACTGCATCGCGGAACCGTTTGGTGACTTGCCGGCTGCTGGTCCTTTCGATTGTAGACTTGATTTTATCCTTTAGGACTCGGCACACTAGAACATTAGACGAAACAAGCCTGTTTAGCGAATAACCCAAGGGGTTAGGCAATCCTCGGGCCTTTTTTTTCGTTCTTACGGTTGCCTTATTCTTTCTATCTCAATGGTGTCAATGCTTTGTTTCTCAATCAAATCCCCGGAAATCAAGCATTTATATCAGTTATTTGACATAAAATATGCATTTGAGGACACAAAATCTATTAAAATAAATACCTAAAAGAGTCTAAATAACGGCGTCATCAACAAGGAATCTGGCTCTAAAGACTCAAGGTAGTATTTGAGGCTCCAAAATCTATCTAACTTGTCTACAGTTTGGTAAGAACCATTTGGGCGAGTGTCTTTTAGGAAAGCAAAGATGCTTTAGGTGTTGTCAGTCTTGTTATATGTTTACAGATTGCTCTTCTTATAAACATGTCTAGAGGGTAATAATAGTAAAGCTCAGTCCATGATTTAAGCAGAACCAGGGGTCTCCCAGCTCAGCAGGTTCACTCATATAGTACATGTGTCGGACAGTGCTAAAATAGGTTCTTTGCTCTTCAAACTCGCCAAGGATCATGATGATTCTCCTGGTACATGAAATGTCTTTAACTTAGAATTTATGCATTTGTAGATCCAAGGGATACTCTTTCCTTTATAACTCTTTATATAGTAGTTAAATTTGCTATTAGTACAGAAACTCTTTTACAAACCTTCTCAGTGTGTAATCTAGTAAGTGACCCAATTATAGCTACAAATGTATAAAGAAATTGCCCTATCATAGTCTTCCAGAAATTAACCTTATCAAATCTTTTATAGTTCAATATCATTCTAGACATGGATTTATTACATTCTTGTTATGCTTCAATCGATTGTCGAAATAGGATTGTTCGTTGTTTTGTTTCAATACAAACAAATATTTGAATGAAAGGGTGGTATCTAAGTTCCTATGGAATTCATTTCTTGACTTAAGTCTAAAAAGATGTTTTATAAGGTTTATCTCTATCATCTAGTTTGGGTTAAGGATTAAAGTTCTGAAATCCAAACTCTGGAGTCAGTTCAGGCAGTGGATGAGTTTTAGATAGTGTTTCTTGAAGACTTTCTTGGAGTTCCCCCCAAAAGGGAAATTAACTTTTGAATTGATCTCCTCCTAGATACAAAACATGACTTATATTCCTCCTTATAGAATGGACCAAGTAGAGCTTAAGGAATTGAAAGAGTAGTTCAAACACCTTCTAGGTAAAGTCTTTATAAGGCTTAGTATTTCCCCATGTGGTGCACCAGTGTTGTTCTTGAAAAAAAGATAGTTCTCTCTGAATGTGTATCGATTATAGACAGTTCAACAAGGTGATAATCAAGAATAAGTATCTCAGACATATGATTGATGACTTGTTTCAAAAAATTCAGCGTGCTAGTCATTTCTCAAAGATAGACGTCAGCTCAGGTACCATCAACTCAAAGTTAGAGATAGTGATATCCCAAAAATAGCCTTCATAACTCATTATGTCCATTGGGAATTTATAGTTATGTGATTTGGAATAATCAATGTTCCTACAACTTTCATAGAATTGATCAACCGAGTGTTGAATCAATATTCAGACTTTCTCGTTATCGTCTTTACTGATGATGTCTCATTTACTCTAGAAATAAGAAAGAAGATGCGAATCATTTGAGAATTATTCTATAAACACTCAAAGATCACCAATTATTTGCAAAATTTAGAATGTCCGAGTTTTTGTTGCAATCAATTGCTTTCCTTTGATATATTGTGTCTAGCGAAGGAACTTGAGCGGATTCCTAGAAAATAGAGGCAATGAAACAACGGCCCATACCTACCTCTCCTAAAGATATTAGAAGTTTCTTCGGTTTGGTTAGCTATTACAGAAGGTTCCTGGAAGAATTTCCATCTATATCCTCTTCATGTCTAAGTTGATGCAGAAGAAAGTTATGTTTCAGTGGTCAAATAATTGTTAGAAAAGATTTGGTGAAATGAAAACTATGTTGATTATAAATTCTGTTTTGACTCTATCGGAGGAGTGACATGGTTATATTATATATTGTGATGCATCAAGAATTTTCCTAGGTTGTGTGCTATAGCAACGAAGTAATTTTATAACATATGCTTCTAGAAATCTTAAGGGACATAAGAAGAACTGTTCGACTCATGACCTGGACGTAGCAGCAGTAGTCTTTTCCCTAAAGATTTGGAGACATTACTTGTATTGTGTTCATGTAGAGGTGTTTACGTAGATGTGTTCACGACCATAAGATCCTTCAGTACTTGTTCACCTTGAACGAGTTGAATCTTCTCCAGAAGAGATGACTTGAGTTCCTCAAAGATTCTGATATGAGTGTGCAATATTATCCTGATAAGTAAAATGTAGTAGATGATTCTCTTGGACAACTATCGATCAGTAGTGTATCACATGTAGAGGGAGAAAGAATAGAAAAAGCAAAGGATTTTCAAAAGATTTCTCTCTTAGGATTTCATTTTATGAGGATATAAGATGGTGTTGTAACCGTTCAGAATGGGTCAGAATCTTTATTAGTAGTGAAGGTTAAGGAAAAGAAAGAAAGTGACTCAATATTAATTCAACTAAAAAGTGCAATTAGCGTAGAGTTGAGGTTTTCTCCCAAGGGGGAGATGGTGTGCTCCCCTATTAGGGTCGATTATATGTTCCAAAGGATGGTGAGTTGAGAGAACATATTCTTCCAAAAAAACATAAATCAAGATATTCTATTCACCAAGGCACCACTAAGATGTACTATGATCTACATGAAGTATTTTAGTGGAATGACATGAGAAGGGATATATAAGATTTTGTGTCTAAGAGCTCCAATTATTAGGAAGTAATTGTAGAACATATAAAACAAGGAGGTATGACTAAAGATATTAACATTTATACTTGGAAGTGGGAAGTTATCAACATGGACTTCATCACAGGTTTACCTTGTACTCACATAAAACATGACTCGATTTGGGTGATAGTTGATAGACTTACTAAGTCTGTGTGCTTTCTCGTGCTTAAGACTACAGATTCAGTGAAGAAATACGCCAAGCTTTACATTAATGAGTTAGTTCGGTTGCATGGAGTTCCTTTGTCTATCATTTTAGATAAAGGTCCTCAGTTTACATGTGGTTTTCGGAAGTCGTTTCAGAAAGGTCTTGGTATTCAGGTAAATCTTAACACAACATTTCATCCACGTATGAATGGTCATTGATGAGTCTGAGATTAGGATTCATTTACGGCGTTATTTATAATGATTTAGTGTCCTCAAATTTTTATTTTGTGCCTATAACTGATGTAAAACCCTTGATTTTCGGGTATATGAATTGGGAAACAAACCTACGACACTAATTTGAAAAAAGGAAAAAATTGAGCCGAAAGAAGGAAGAATAGTAAGCCTTCTAATCGCCAAGTTCAGTTGGTCAGTCACCGAATGGATTCTTGACCGCCTAAGGTTCTAGTGTGCCATGCTATGAAGGAGAAAATAAAGTTGGCGAGAGAAAGGATCAGTCAATGAGTCGCTAAATAGTTTTGCGATGCAGTTTTGGATCGCCGAATGTTATAAAACTTGAGGAAGTTGATGTCCAAGAAAGAAAGGATAACATTGACCAAAGGTCAAATCATTGAGATGGTCGGCCAGTCAAACTTGTTGCATTGAATGGCCATTCGCAGCATATTTAACTATGAATATATTTTTGAGCATTTAGTTTAGTATCGGTGAATAAAATTACTATCAATCTTTTTTCTTTTAATTTGAATTTTGAACTCTAAGTATTGAGAAAATTTTTTCTTTAGGTTTTCCTAAGCTTTGAAGGATTGATGTTTTTCACTTTTGTAAAATTTAAAGTGCGTATTTAAGGTTATTCTAATTGGAACATTGTAAGGATGAAATAAATTTTAAACAATCGGTGAAAACTCAATTTGGTAATGATTTATATATTTTTATAATGTCAAGATAAAACCCGAGTTATTAGTGGTGTGATGATGTGATTATGAATTTATTTAGTTGATGGATATTTATAATTTTTAGTTTATATGTTGTTTAGAAGTGAGTTTAATCAGTAATAATGGTTTAATTTAACAATTGTAGTTGCAAATTCAGTTCTTCCTACGTGCTTTTGGTTTGTTCGAGGGAGATGTTTTAAAACCTAAATTATTTATTAATGGTTAGTGGGTATTGGCTTCACACAAGGTCAGCTCGGGAGAGTGAATCATAAATGTAGTTTGACATATTCAGCTCGAGAGAGTGAATACACTAAGGATTACACTAGTCTTATTATGTATGTTTGTTGGTGATCGAGAAAAACCAAATTGATTCTGGGTAAATTTTTTGAGAGAATGTTTATTCTCTTTATGGCTTAACTTACTGGTATCCAACTATTTCCTAATAGTTGCAATTACCCATTTTTCTATATCAGCCTATAATCAAATCACATCCCAAGAACGCATCTCATTATTGTATTTATGTTGTTTTCTATTGTTCTAGTTGATTTTTTAAACCAAAACCTGAATTTTTTTACATTCATGTCACCCTCTGATTGGATAATGTTTTTATTCGATGATACGTATTCCTATGACTGATTTGAGCATATTCATTCTTTTCTATTAAATCATAAACATGTATCACTTCCTGTGGGATTCGACCCCAACTCGTTTAGTTGGGTTATATACTAATTAGATATCCACATTTCGAATTGGATGAAGTATCCTTGAAACATTGATTAAAATAGGGCTGCAGCCAGGGAATGATGTTGTTTGAGTGTCTTTGGTTATGTTGAATTTTTTTCTTTTTGGTAATAGTTGAATCTACATACATTAAGTTTTAGTTTGTGAGTTCTTGTTTTGAAATAGAGGACATAAGCATATCTTTTGACAATGGTAAACCAATGGACCACCCTCATCTAAGATTGATGGTTCTTAGGGATAACATCCTTACTTTCAAGCAATTGGAGGGTGAGACTTTCCATGAGTTCTGGCCAATATTTGAGGCATTATTGCAGCAATGCCTAACTCATGGAATCCTAGATGAGATGCTACTGGATTGTTTCTACATAGGTCTTAGTCCTGAAAATAGAATATTGGCAAATCAATACTCTTCGGGTTGTTTGATATGGCAACCCTATGAGACAGTAGCCCAACTCTTGATTGCGTAGCTAAGATCAACAAAGAGAAAGAGAAGGACCAAGACATAGCCACATTGTTGATTCAACTAGATCTTTTGGATAAAAAGATCATAGTTCTAGAAATAATGTGATCATGAAAAGATATGTACATTTCCTTCACGAGAAGGAAAAAATATTGAGAGAGAGAGAGATAAGAGAAAGAGAGATGGGAAGATAGAAGAGGTAAACTTACTCATACATTAGAAAGTTCAAGAACGCGACAAAATATTGACAGAGAGAGCTAAGAGAGGATGAATACATGCTAAATCGAATAAAAATCTCTCAGTCCGTATTCATTAATCTACTGTAGAACAAAATAGGTCAGGTGTTGTCTTGTCGCTACCCCTGCAAGGAAAAGGATTGTCTAGTCACATTGAGAAAAATGCCAAGAATAAAACCTCAATGAGGACAGGAGTAGTGTCACGACTTGACGTTAACTAAGGTGCTTTTTAGGAGGAAACCCAAGTTTTATTTCTTTTTTTTTTGAAATAATTTTGTGTTGATTTTGCAGGTTGAAGTGTAGAATGTGAAGAAATATGGAGTTTGGCAAGAAAAAGTCAAGTTAAGCACTCACCAAAGAGGTTAGCGAGCTGACTTGGACTGTTGTTTTACTCAAGAACTTCCAAAGTTTTATTCTGTAAAATTTGGTGGGCCTAGGAAAAATTGGCGTGTCACCATATGGATAAACTATCACAATTTTGTCCACCGTTTGTACCCCCACATTAGCTGGAGGTCCTGTAAAACTCAACAAGGTAAGGACCTAATTGACGAGTCGGCGAGTGGGTCGGAGATCAAAACTAATATTGTTGAATAGGTGAGAATGATTGTTTTAAGGAAAAAAGGTTTAAACTTTAAAACTCTTTCACATTACCTCACTTTTAAACTTCTCAAACTCACACCCGCCCTATATTATTCTATATTTTGTATTTTTACTACTTTTTAGTTATATATTGTGTGTTCACAATTTGATTCTGTGTTCCCAAGGTTTTTAAATTGTATATTCGGTATAAAAGGTTAATTTTCCCAACCCCGTACGTATATTTAACAATTTTACTAATTTGCAGTTGTTTTTATCTTAGTGATGTGTTGTGGGCCTCTCTAAATCGTAATTTCTTGCTTGTGTTCCTATTTTAATTTGAACATCTTGCCTAAAATGATTAATTGTTTATTTCCTGATTTTCATGCCTTAAAATTGATCAAAATTGTCTGGTTGTGGGTAATTAATGTTTCGTCTGTTTTGGTGAAATCGAAGTAACTCACATTCGTGTTGAATGGCATATATTGTCTGATGATGGAGTATTTGATGTTACTCTTAAGGCAATAAGTCTTCAAATGTCCTGATTTGGCTAAATCGAGAGAAGTCAATGTATTTAAGGACATGGGCAGCATGGGCCTTAGTCTAATTGAGCTAGTGTACGTGTTGATTTTTTCTGGGGGGGGGGGGGGTTAAACGACCTGTTTAGCCATTTTGAGTAGTAGACTTTATTTCTGGAAAAACTGGCAGAAGCGACGGACCACACGACGGACCGTCATGGGCACGACAGACCGTCATGGGCATGACGGACCGTCGCAGGGTCTTGTTTCAAAACACTTAGAAAATCTGAAATTGGGTACTGAAAATCGACTCTTTGAACTTCGTAACGGAGTGGCAGGACGGACCGTCATAGGTGTGACGGACCGTCATAGGCCATTCACCCAAAATCCAGTTTCTGAACTATGTGACGGACAGCAGGACGGACCATCGCAGGCGCGACGGCCCGTCACAGCTTGCGTAATCCCAGTTGGAGTCGGATTTCTGGTTAAGTTTTAAGGGACGTTTTTGACTATTCTTGCCTTAATTATAAAGTTCGTGGGTTTATATTAATAACTCAAATTCTTGGGGGTTAAAAGAGGTAACCCTAAGTTAATTAGTGGGGTATTATTTCCATCTTTTATTCTTAATTATATACTAATTAGGGTAAAAGAAAGAGGGTTGGAATAAGAAAATAGAAAGAACAAGAAGGGAGAGAGAGAAACGATCGAGAAGAAGAGGAAAAACACCAAGCTTTGACGATTAACTTGCTTGATTTCAATTCTTCGGTGGAGGTAGGTTATTGTTTCATGCTTCATAAGTAAACTCTTAATAGTGAATGATATGTATTGGTAGTATTGTAAACCCTACTATATGCTTAATGGTATGTTTGCATGAATATGATTATGTGATTGTGATAAGATAAGCATGATGAAAATATTGAATCCCAAATCTTGAAAAGAAACTTTAATATACATTATTAATGATGATGCCTTGGTATAGAAGAAGGCTTGATGAATTAAAGTAACGGGATTGATTATGCCTTGGTATAGAGAAGGCTTGATGATTTACAGAATGATATTAGTGGATCGGAGTGTCACGTTCCGACACATAGTATTAGTGGATCAGAGTGTCACGTTCCGACACATAGTATTAGTGGATCGGAGTGTCACGTTCCGACACATAGTATTAGTGGATCGGAGTGTCACGTTCTGACACGTAGAATTAGGGGATCGGAGTGTCACGTACCGACACATATAGGGGATCGGAGTGTCACGTACTGACACAAATAGGGGATCGGAGTGTCACGTTCCGATACATAGTATTAGTGGATCGGAGTGTCACGTTCCGACTCATAGTATTAGTGGATCGGAGTGTCACATTCCGACACGTAGAATTAGGGGATCGGAGTGTCACGTACCGACACATATAGGGGATCGGAGTGTCACGTACCGACACATATAGGGGATCGGAGTGTCACGTACCGACACATATAGGGGATCGGAGTGTCACGTACCGACACATATAGGGGATCGGGTGTCACGAACCGACACATAGAATTAGGGGATCAGAGTGTCACGTACCGATACATAGCAGTAGGGGATCAGAGTGTCACGTACCGACACAAGAGGAAGAAAGATAATGAATCTTGAAAGATGATAATATACTCAACTTAATAAACTTAATTCCCAACTGAGTATGGTGTTGAGGCTTGAGCCCTCATGGATGAACTTGATGGTACTTATTGATGATTATAGTACTTGTTGTTGCTACATGTTGAGTTTTTTAGTTGATTTACGATAATATTTGATATATACTGTTCCCTATTTTGAGTTGGCCGATGATATCTACTCAGTACCCGTGTTTTGTACTGACCGCTACTTTTATGTTTTTCTTCTTGTTATTTGTGGAGTGCAGCAAACGTGCCGTCATCTTCGACTCAACAGTAACTCAAGCCAGTCTTCGTCACACCGGATCTTCAGGGTGAGCTAACGCTTCTAGCTTGGACTGGATCTTCTCCTTCATGTCTTGATGCCTTGAACTTCCGGCATGGACTAGTTTCTTATGTATTTTTAGCTTCTTAGAAACTCTTAGAATTAGTAGTTTAAAGTAGATGTTCTTGTGATGATGACTTCCAGATTTTGGGAATAATAATAGTTATTGATTTTATTAATGAGTTTAAGTCTTCTGCATTACTTTCTGTTGTTATTACATTGAAATGTTAAGGTTTAGATTGGTTGGTTCGCTCACATAGGTGGGTAAGTGTGGGTGCCAGTCGCGGCCCGGATTTGGGTCGTGACAAACTTGGCAGCGGGGTTGAATTTGGATGTAAGAAGAGAAAATAGGCACATAGGACAATTTGACGAGCTGCGTGAAACATTCCAAACCACTCGGTAGTTAACTGAAATCTCTTTGATCGCCTTTAATTTCATGCTAAGTTTTAGTTTTGGTTTTGTAACTTTTGGCGAGAAGCCTGAGTTTGCCGAGTGAACTCGACGACTCAGTTAAAGTGTTACAACTAGGGGTAGCCCCTAGATGTAACATGACGTACTTCACACCTAAGGGGTCTCATACAAGCCCTTAGCATATTCATAGCATAAGATAATGGAAAAGTATGAAAAATATTCACATTTACAATCGAAGTCATTTTCACAAAAATGCAAGCACAATTGTTTATATGATTTGTCTCAATCCATCTATTAAACTTTTAATATAAAATCTTGGGATAGATCCCATACAAAAGTAGCACAACATAGAGAAATGACATAAGGAAAATAATGGGTTCGTTCTCGAAGCTATAGGGTCTCACCAATTCTTCAACCCCTCTTGCACCTTAGGAACCTAGACTTCAAAGTAATTCAATATCCAAAATCCTACATTTGATTAGATTGTACGCAATATGCTTTAGTACAAAATATACCAAGTATGAAAGCATGCAGAATATGATAAGAGCACTCAAAATTGTTAGTCAACGTATGATTATGCGTCAACAATTTTGACTAATTTAGGCTTTTATTTTAATAGATTTAGGGTCCTCAAATGCATATTTTGTCCCAATAACTAATATAAATACTTGGTTTTTAGGGATTTGGATTGAGGAACAAAGCATGGACTTAGAAGAGAAAAAGAACAAGAGAACTAAAAGGATGAAGAAAAGAACGTCCGAGGATCGCCTAAATCATTAGGAGAGTTACCGAATGTCCTTGGTCTCTCCTTATGTTCGAGTGTTATATGCCATGAAGGAGAAAATCAAGTTGATGATAGAATAAAGCAGTCGGCGAGTTTCTGAACAGTTCCACTATGCAATATGATATCGCCCAAAGTTACAGAACCTCAAGGATGCTGAAGGGAAAAGCAAAATGGTGATACAAATGACAAAGGACAGATTTTAGAGTGAATCAGTGATCTAGACTTATTGCACCAACTGATCCATCGCAACCTAATTTTTTTACATTTACAAAAACAGTTTTAAATTGTTAGGTTAAGATGGAGACAAAGAGTTATCGATCTATTTGTGAACATTGTTTATTTTTCATGTTTGGAGACAAATTTCCTTAACTTTGGAGAAGTTTTAAGATTTCCAATTCGAAGAAATTCAAAGTGGTGTTGAAGATTCTTCATTGTTAACTTTTGAAAAGACAATATAAATCGTACCAATTGATGGAAACACAATTTGGTATCTATTTCTTGGGGTGGGATTGTGTGATTATGGGTTGGTAGAATTGTTGGATATTGCTAGTTTATAGTTTATTTTCAGTTTAAAAGTGATTTCGTTCAGTAGTAGTTGTGGTTGAATTTAAAGAGTTGTAGTTTCAAATACAATCTTAGCTTAGTGTTTTAGGTTTACTTGAGAGAGGGGTTTTGTAACCAAAATTGCTGAATTTATGGTCTATGGATAGTGGGTTTTCATTGGTTCAGCTTGAGAGAGTAAAACCTAAACCCTCTTCCACACATTCAACTCGAGTGAGCGGATACACTAAGGCAAAGGTTGTGCTTAATTGTCGCTTGTTAATGTTTGAGAAAAAATAATTTTATTCGTGGTTAATTATTTGAGAGAGATTTTACCTCTTTGAAAGTCTAGCTTCATCACTCATATACAACGGTTTACTATTAATTGCAATTACCCAGTTGTATATCTTATCCCTTAATTTTATCACATCCCAAGAATCCCGCCTCCATATTTATATTTTCGTGCATTTACTATTTTAGTTGATAATTAACTATAAACCCCTCTTTGATAATTGACAATTATGTGAATCTATAATTTGATATGTTTTTATTCGTAATTGTCTATTACATATGACCGACTTAAACTGATTCGCTCTAGTATACTATTTCTCAAAACCACTCCATGTGGGAACGATCCCAACCCTTGGTTTGATAATATTATTACTTACAATCGTTAGCACTTGAAGTGGAAGTAGAATCGTGTTAAGCAAAATCACATTGGCGCCATTGCCAGAGAGAGGTGTTAATTAAGAACTTTTGCTCTTGTTTGTTATAGTTGAACTAACTGAATTTATATTTATTTTAATTGTGTCTGTGTTCAAATAGGATTTATGAGTGTTAATGACAACAATGGAAGCCAAGTAAGACATAAATATGACATCAAAAACCTCAACGATGTTAATGTCCCTCATCTCATGGGTTGTATTAGTATCACTCACTTGCGTCAACCAAAGGAAATGCAGTGTTCCACATCACAAGTACAATGTTTCAACCATTGCAACTAATAGGACTTTTCAGTGGGTTGGCTTACGAGGATCTCCATGAGCTATTAGAAATTTCGTGGATGTATGCGGGACCTTCTCTTTCAAGAATATCTCCAAAGAATCGGTTTGGTTGAGGATGTTCCCGTTATCTTTAATGGGAGGAGCATGCAAGTGGCTATCTTAATTGCCACGTAAATCAATAACTTTGAGGGAGGAATTGGATACCACATTTAATGTGCAATTTTTCCCTCCCTCGACCTGAGAAAACATCCAAAGCTTTAAGAATTTGAAGGAACAGACAATTCATTGGACTAGTTTTGGATTCAAGATGTTGATGCTCCAATAAAAACTTAGGCTTTCCTTACAACATATTGCTACATCACTTTTATCGAAGCCTTGACTCTGCAATAAAAAAAGGGTGTTACTAACCAACTTTCGGTAGGAGGATAAATGCAGCTACCTTATGTGATAGCGGCTCAACTCTATGATAGCATGGGCAATATCTGCAAGGCTTGGTACACCAACGAAGATCATATATTTCCTCTCACATTTAAATTTACCAAGGAACAAATGGAGAAAGATAAAAAGAAGGACTAGAACATGGCATAGATCATGACACAATGTGAAACTTTATCAAAAAAAGTTATGGATATGGTGCTCGAAGTGTCCATACCGTAGATGTGAAGTGGGATAATCCTTAAGAGGAAAAGTTAGAAGCATACAATAAAGAGGTGAATTTCCTAGACATCCTACATAGTGGTTATCGTTCTTACTACCCGAGGTAGGTTTGTAACCAAGGTTGAAAGATCGAGATCGAGAGTGGAGGGACCAAGTCCCAACTGGAAAGATGAGGAGAAGGATAGGTATGTTCCACTCTACGAGCGTAAAACTCGAAGGATTAATAAGGTGAACAGTATGAGGATATGCTTTAGAGTATCCACAACAAAGTTGAGGGGTTTGATTAAATTTTAAACAAAATTAAAAATGATGTGTTGACCCTCATCCAGACGGTTACGCCCCATTCCAACTCGCTCAAGCCATGGAAGACCTAGATGGGCCACATTTTTCCTCATGTGAACTCGAGACAACAAGGGGATTTTCCTAGCGACACTATGATAAACCCAAGAATGAGGTTTGAAGGTGTAATTCTATTATACCACGATGTTAACTAAGGCGCTTCTTGCGAGGGAACATAAGATCCTTTTTATAGCTTTATTTTTTTTAGAAATAATGATGTGTTCATTGTCCAGATTGAAATGTGGGAAGTGTTGGAAAAGTGAAAATTGGCAAGATAAAGGTCCAGTTGGTTAATCGTTGAATAAGTTGGTGACCTCGGCTTATACTTCCGTCAGACTTAAGACCACTTTTAAATGGAGTTTGCAAAACTCGACAAGCCCAATAAATTATTGGTGAACATTAATAGGGTTGTCCTGATTGGATCATCACATCAACTGGAAGTCCAATAAAACTCATTAAGGTAAGTGACTACTTGGTGTGTTGTCAAGTGAATTGACAAGACTGACCAATATCGCCGATTCGGCGTCAACTGATCATTCTTAATGCTAAAGGTATAAAATATTCAATCTTCTTCACTTTCACTTACTTTTAATCTTCCCAAACTCATGCACACTCTTTATATTATATATATGTTTTGTAGAGTAGGTTTTTTAGTTGTTGCATTGTGTTCGAAGTTGGAATACTTTGCCGCCTAGACCTTTAATTTTATAATGTTTATCATAAGAAGTTGTTTTCCATGCCGTGTGTTTATTTTTATCGCATTTTGTACTCATTTGAAAGCTCTCTTATCTTAGTGATGTGTGTTGAGCATCTATGATCCTATTTTGTTTGAATGTTCCTATTTTAAAATTCAAAACTCTTGATGTATTATTTTGATTATTGAAACTCCATTTCATTTGTTTTTGAAATGATTTGAAATTTTTGGAGTTTTGCTTGAATATGGTTAGTGTTTGTTTGGTGAATTTGAATTGCCTGTTTTGCACCAAATGATGTGACTTTCCTGATGATAAAATGGGTGACACCAATCTTAAGGGAAAAAGTTGTCAAATGTCCAAATTTAGAAAAACTAGGAGAATTCATAGTATCCCGGGGTATCGGGTGTTACGAGTCGTTTTTAAATTTAATTAGTAGATGATTTGAGTTTGTTTATGGGTTTTTGGGGTTGAATCTGATAAGTTGGGTAAAATTTAGGCACGTTGGGTCATTTGGGGAGTTTTTTGGAGCTCACCGAACCATTCAGCGGTTCGCGAAGTTTCCTATATCGTCTTTAATTTGATACTTTTCTTCTATTTGGGTTCTATAACTTTCGACGAGAAGGTTGAGGTCGTAAAGCTACTTGCCGACTAGCCAAAAGTCTTCTTGATCACTCTTTGAGTACACCCTGGAGTGTTTTTTCATTCAATCTTTTGACATGCTAATTCTCGCTCGTCGAATGCCGTCGATTGTTCGCTTAAAGGCGTTCCCATCATTGACTCCCGAATTGTTTTTGAGAATTTTGAGCTAATCTTTTCGGTTAGCCCAATCTTTCTTGCCAACGTGATTTGATCACTTTCCAAACTGATCGGCGAGTCTTTCTGCAACTATATTTTTGTGATTTTTATTGAAAAGTTCCTATCTCTTTCCAGATTTTTGCAGACATAATACTAACAAACATAGACATGTCATTTTAGAACATAGTAAGGTGTATCACAATCAACAAAGGGAATCAAATCCTACATAAAAGAGAAAGACAACAACCTCTAAGTGTAGATCAGAGAAGGGGTAAGAGGCTTATATCTTGTAGGTTTACTACTGGTTCCTAAGTTGTTTCATCTTAGCAGGAGAATGAACAGCCTTTACAGTCTTCTCAAGAGGTTAAGGGGTGATGGTTTGCGAACCACTTTTGAAGAGAAGTTGTTGTCAACAGAAGGCCTTGAGGGAAAGTAGTCCTATGTGGTAGACACCACGTACTTTCAAAAATTTAAGAAGTTCAGCAGTCCCCGAGGCACCTTTCTTCCTTTATGGGTCCAAGAATCTACATGGCTTCTGGTGATTTGGCTCCCAAGAGTAAGAAAAAGGCAAGCGAGTTTAGAATGGTGAGGTCGATCGTTGTTCTAGGGTAGGAAGTCGGTTGCAAAAGTGAGTATATTATCACTATGTTGGGTAGATATCTGCATTCTACAATTCCTTATGTTACCTATCGCCCAATGCATAGATAAATTAACGGACTAGTTTGCTCAATCAATTTTTGATACTACCCAAGATGGATCAAGGTAGGGGTGCGTATTAAGAAGACAGATTTGAGTATTGTTCGTCGTTCTTGTTTCTTTTCTTTAGTAACACTATAATGCAATCTTAGAACGAGTACATTCTATGCCATCCTAAGGCAGCCTACCCTGGATCTATCATATCTCACATGTGCATCGACGTAGGACTTCTTATATAGCATATACTCCTATGAGGGCCAAGTAGAGACACCCATCCTAGCTATTCCAAATCCTGATCACAGAGTTGTGTCAACGTGCTCAAGTGCCCCGAGGTGCTGCTAAAGATGTTGAAGTTTCCTCGTCCTACTCCACTTATATTAGGCGCATTGTTCTTGAATACACACGTAAGGAAGCTGATAAAAGAATGACAACTCCTGTAGAGAAATCCTAGAGGTAGATGTTTATTCGATACCTACAGAGGCATCATTTCCTACTCCGTCCTCTGAGCCTTCATGTAGAACTACCCATCCTTCCTCATCTTCATAGGCTCCAAATACTTTCACTTCCTCCCACCCAGCCAAGATTACTCTGATGATGATCCTGAAGATGAGGCATATAGCCCATTCTGGTGATGTGAGGTTGACAAATCTAGAGAGATCTATCCCACAGATTATTAAGGATACTATTATAGCTAGAATGACCCAGCTCCGGCCTCTGCTGATGATTTGAATACTAGAATCACGATTGTAATAGCAAGTAGGGGAAAACCTCTGAGGTTATGGCTTTAAAAGCTGAGGTAGCAGACTTGATGAAGGACATAAACTATCTAAAGTCTAATGTTTTCACTTCATTATGCAGGCTCTATATCAATTGGACGTCCCAATGACTTAAGACATTCCTCCGGCTACCATAGGAGATGCACATAGGGACTTCAAAATATTTGATGACTCATAGGCAGATAGTGATGGAGATAAAATCGAAGTGTATTATGAAGCAATATTTGATGGTATGGTTTATATTGAGGATGTCATGGTTGAGAGTGTGCGCCAGATTTCCCTTAGAGATACAACTATAGAGGGGATAGAAAATATGGCTCTTCAAATGTGACTCTAGGTACTGATACCCAGATTCACAACACTACACCATGCATATAGGCCTAGGCAGATGGAGCAACTGTGTAGAAAGAACCTTTCTTTACCCCATCAATGTCTTATTTTTATTTTGGCTTATGGATATTTATTTCATTTGCATTTAACGACAAATGACTTTATAATTGATGTGGTGAGGCCCACCTTTGTGAAACTTTGCGAATATGGTTTGTTTATTCCATTGGGTTTTGAGCTTTACCTTGTGTTTTAATTTCATATTGTGGATGATTGATATTTTGGTCTAGTTTTAAATTGTAAATGATTTTGTCATTTTCAAAAAAAAAATTAGCAACCTCTAGTTTGTGTTGAATGTGATTTTTCTCTTGCAAATTTAAGTCTCGATCTTGATCAACCAATGACTTAAATAGTGCTCATAATATAAAAAAATATGAATGTGTGGCTACGATGAGGCTAATTAATGTTTTATAAAGAACATGTGAATTGTATTAATCTCGTTATGACAAGCCAAGTGTCGTATTAAGTCTCATGCGATGAACATTACACACTTGCTAAAGTGTGGCGTCTTGTTTGACATAGTGTCATACCTTGTGTAAATGAGCTTACTGTGAACCTTATATGATAAGACCTAAAATTTTCCCCATTGGACCGTTTGACTAAGTGATGTGATATCATGATATGACTAAGGAAACATTGTAGAGTGTGAAACAATTTGACATGTACCTCTATCGTGGCCAACATTGTGAGTATGTGAGACTTGCTTGAAAACCCCTTGAGCCTTGACCATTACTTGGAAGTAACTTGATGAAATCATAAACTTTCTTAATCTATTACCCTTAATCCTCATGAAGTTGTAGTTAGTTTGAAGAGACAACTTAGGCCAAAGGGTGTGGTGAAAAGAGAAGGTATATCAAGAAGTGCAAGAAAGTCTCCTTTGACGCATGGTTTTGAGAAAAATGGAACCCCTCCATATAAAAATAGATTAAAAGAAGAAAATAATGAAAAAAAGTAGAGCTCTGGATAAATTTGAAAAATATATTAAAAAAAAGGGTTTCCAACAGTCAATAAAAGATGAATAATGGGATGACTTGTGAGCACAAATGAAAATGATGAAGAAAAGGGAGTGTTACTCGCACTACATTTCATGAGGATTGAAGTCACTAAGATTTAATGACTATATCTCTGCACTCAACTCCATTAGTAGCCTTAAAATATCTTTTTGATATTGAGTGAGATGAAATAAAGCTTAATTGGAAAATACGGGCAAATCTCTAGGTGAAATCATACATTGTGTTTATCTTTTTGGGTGTGAGCGTTGCATTTGATTCTAAAACATCAAATTTTGACCCATTGTGTCTTAAAAAAGAAAAGCCCCTTGTGTGACGGCATTTGAACACTTTTGTTGAGTTTGAACTTTAATTTAAAGCAGGTAGAGTGACCTTGTGATTCTTTTGTAATGGTAAGTCACAATGTGAATCTTTCAGTGCAAAATTAATCCTTGCATGAGAAATTTGAGTCTTTTTGTTTTCATTCATGATTTAATCTTGTGTAGCACTATTTTAAACATACTTTACAAATTGTTGAACTTGAGTTTTACTTGAAAACAAATAAATGTCGAAGTTGGGGGTGTTGATGAGTCTACAATTTAGAATCCTTTAGAACTTTATTTTATTAGATTTAGTGTCATCAAATGAAAATTTTGTCCAAATGATTTATGTAAATCCTTAATTTTGACGGATTTGGATTGAGGAACAAAACATGGACCCTAAGGAACAAAATGAAACAAGGCACCTGAAATAATGAAGAAAGGAAGGCTTGAGGATTGTGTAACTCATTAGGCGAGTCACTGAATGGCCGTGGCCTCATCTTATGTTCTATTGTTCTAACCCTGAAGGATAAAATCAACTCACCGATCAAAAGGAGCACGCAACGAGTCGCTGGACAGTCCTGCAATGTAGTGCTACATTTCCCAAAGTTACAAAATGTCAAGAATGCTTAAGGTTAAAAGCAAAATAGCAATAAAAATGACAAAGAGAGGATCTTCAAGTGGATGGGTGATCTTGACTTATAGCACCGTTTGAATTTTCGCATCACAATTTTAACATCTATAAATAGATTTTTTAAATTCATAGTTGAAGAAGGAGAAAGAGAGTTTTCTATCTACATTTAAATATTGTTTAGTTTTCATGTTTGGACATTTTTTCTTAGACTTGAATGGTTTTGAAGCTTTCCAATTGCTAGAAATGTGAAGCAGGTGTTGAAAATTCTTCATTGTAGACCTTTGTAAACACACTATCAATTGTACTAGTTGATGGAAGCACCACTTCGTAACAATTTTTTGATTTCTACAATGTCTAGCGAGAACCCCAATTCTTGGGGTGTAATTATGTCATTATTGGTTGATATAACTTTCGGGTATTGCTAAATAATAGTTGATTTATTGATTAAAAGTAATTCGTTCATTAGTTTTTGTTAATTTTAATGGGTTGTAGTGGCAAATACAGTCTTAACATAATGTTTATGGCTTGCTCGAGAGAGAGGTTTTAAAACTAAAATAGATGAATCGATGGTGTGTGGGTAGTGAGTGGGTTGTCATTGGTTCAGTTTGAGAGAGTGAATAGTAAACCCTCTTCCATATATTAAACTCGAGATAGTGAATGGTCTAAGGCGAAAGTTGTTCTTAATTTCCACTTATTGCTGTTTGAGAGTAACTAATTTTATTCGGGGTAAATTGTTCGAGAGAGATTTCACCCCACTGAAGTCTATCTTAATCACTGATATTTTGTTGTTTACTATTAACTGCAATTACCTAGTTGTTTATCTTACCCATAATTTTATCACATCTCAATAATTTTGTCTCCATATTCACATTTTCGTGTATTTACTAGTTTAGTTGATAATTCACTATAACCCCCTTTAATTATTAACATTTGTGTCACCCTATAATTTGATATGTTTTCATTCGTAAATGTCTATTAGTAATGACTGACTTGAAATTATTTGCACTTGGCTACTAATTCTCGAGACCAACCCTTGGTTCGGTTATATTACTACTCACGATCATTGGAACATTAATGTAAATAGTGTCCTGATACGTCATATCATACGACATAAGAATAAGAGATACTAACATAATCATATCATAATCTCTAACATAGGCATCATATATTCATAAGTCAATATAAGACATAGAATATGACCATAGGATATAAGTCAAAATCATAAATTGCCGACTCTTTAACATAAGCATCACATAAACATAATTGACTCTTAGTAATCTCTTCCATTATAGAACCATTCTCAAGTAAGCTCAAAAGCATAGAAGTGCAAAGCAATAATAGCATCCCATAATACTACCAAACCCAAGTATCCCCCTTTGGTCATCTTAATCATTTATCCATGATAGAAATCTTTAAGATTTTTAACCGTAAGGGAACAATACTTCTATGTATCCTAAACGATAACTTGTGCAATTCAGGAGAGGCATCCCATACTACCCTGATCACTAAGCATAACCTTGAACTCATCTTAGTTATACGCACTCTTCTTTTGTCTCAATATTATTTTAACTCTCATAAATAAGGGAATCGCTCAACTTTAGTCAATTATTCCTATGAGGGAAACAATAGCATAATCCTTTCTTAAGACTTCTCTTTAATAACCTCAAGTTATACTTGTTCAATGTATGCATATCATCACATAATACTATTCATGCTAAGTACTACTTTTCGATGCTTATGCTATCACTTCTTGGTTTAAAACTTAATTTTTATCTTTAACATTAGAAAACTATGCTATACTCCATTAATCACATATTAGTTCTTTATCATCTTGAACTCTATGAGATATTACTTTTATTATGTCTAAGTTCCTTCTTATCATGGATCCTATCAGAGACTACTTTAAGCATCTCTAAGACCATTTATACTCTTAAAACTATGTGAGGTACTTCATTGAGTATATCTTGGCTTATTTAAGATTTTGAACACTTTGAGATACTTCTTTAAACATGTCTTAGTTCATTGGATATACAGATTGCTACTAGAAACTATTACTCAAATTTCGGGAAGGCTTCCATCTGATGAGACCCAACTTTGGGAAATCCCACACTCTACTACGTAAGTGATCCCCCTTTCACTTGGATAGTTTTCACAAAACCTAGGTTGTTCTCCCTTCTTCGTAAAGTACATACCCTATCTTGTGTGACACTCCATTTCAGTGTCAATATCTATTTGGAGCTAAGCATACACAAAAAATATTTAGTTATTAAGCCTTTCTTAACAAGCATATCTTATGGAAGGATTTCCTTGACAATCAATCCATATTTAAGTGATTCTATCACTTCAACTTCCAAGAATTAATAAGGTAGGTTAGGTGAGTATAGGCCTTTCACCATAATCAACTAATTAGACATCTACTTTATTTTGGAATTTACTCTCAAAGCCTTAGCATTAATAGTTATTCAAATTAAACTCACCCCAAACCCCTACTATTATGATCACAAGCCTTACTCTTCAAACTCCCTTTCGTAAGCTCTTCTTTGTACCTAGGTTTCAATGTAATTTGATCACATCTTTAGTACTACGCGAATCTAATAAAAATTTCTCATAAAGGTTCAATTAAAGCATTTGAAGTCAAGATCAATCATATTCAACTTTCTAATTCAATTCAATATTATAGGTTCCTAATTTTGAACAATTACTACACATGAATTGATTCAAGAAGATCACCCATGGACCTTCTAAATGGCATAAACCCACAAAATATCACATTTATTAATTTAGACTAGGGTTTACCATATAAATCACATGAATTCATCATAATATGTCAATTGAATGTTCAAACAATTAAAGAAGGAAATGTAGCTAAATTGAGTTTTTGACTTAACAATTGGGTGAAAATTAATGGGGATTTACGGGGGGAGATTCCATGGATGAATAATCTGACACCTTATTTAAAATACATAATAAGGCTCCCAACAATAGAGGAGAATATTCCTCCTTCTCCTCCTCCTCCTCCTTCTTCTCTTCTGCTACTTCTCTTTCTTCTCGTTCTGCTCCTTTTACTTCATCTTCTTCTCCTTCTCCCCCTTCTCCTTTTTCTCCTTCTTATTCTTCTCCTTATTCTCCTTATTATCTTCATTTTCTTCTCCTTCTCCTCCTTCTCCTCCTTCTCCTTCTCCTCCTCCCCCTTTTCCTTCTCCTTCTCCTTTTCCTCCCATTCCTTCTCTTTCTAATTCTCCTCCTCCCCTTCTCCTTATAACATTCAAAAAGTTCATGACTTGGACTAAATCTTCACATGAAGATCTAATATTCAAAACACTATTTCCAAGCGTAACATACTGTATTTAATCTAATTAGGAAGTGTTAGAGTCAAAATGTCAAAGAAAATTTTGAAATGTGTGTTAGAGTGCCTTGGCAAGTTTCAAGGCATTTTAAGGGTAATCAATTAGTGAAATTTTGTAAAAAGGTACTAAATTTGTGTTAGAGCATGTAAAGGTTCAAAACGTTCGGTACAACTCTCCAAGGACCACTCTAGGGTAACCTAGAAGAGGATCCATCCATTGACCCCAACATTGCCCCATTTGACAGTGTGCAACCACGAGTACCAAGGATGAGCGATTGATTGGACAATGATCCATTGTTTGGGTATGTTGGATGACATATATTAAAATTTTAAGAAAACAACTACGTCTCTGTCACCATGATGACTTGCCAGCAGGGGTCGTTGATAGAGCTATGTGGCATCAATGTGGTGTTGTCGATTGAGACCCCACTTCACTGTCCAAAGATGTTTTAGTTAGGGGTGGTTATGGAATTTATTAATTAATTAGTTAACGGTATAGTTCGGTTTTAGTTGATTAATTAAGAACTATATAAGTATCCTAAGTCAGCAAACTAGCCTAACACCTCATTAATTCCTAAAACCCACATCTCTCTAACATATCTGTAGTCTCTCTCTTCCCCAAACTTAACCCTCCATTGAAGAACACTAAAGATATCATTAAAGTATGAATTCACTAATTTTTTCATCTCCAATTCGTGGCAAGGTCATTGAGGTATGTTTTCTTTTACTCTTGGGATTCCTTTCCCCAAGAGGTCCTTTTGAAGATTATTTTGAACTTTCCTAAAACTAGGGTTTCAATCTACACATGGGTTTTCTCTTCAAAATGAAATTGTTAATCAATTGTGATGAATTATAGTCTTTTATCATTGTTTAACTAAGTATTAATGGTCAATTGTAATTTATCACTCAAGATTGCCCCTATGAACCCCCCTATGAACCCTTGTTCTTCCTTACACTCATTATGTTTTATAATTCTATAGTAATTGTGAAAGATGATGATTATATAAATGTGTAGATTAGTTATTACTATGTAATACATAGTAATACATATTGAATTCACCTTGGATATGCATTGTCTATGTAATTCTTGGTAATTGAAGTACGAAGGCGGTGAAAGGGGAATAAGGTATGAAGATTGATTATTCTTGAATTTGATTATGAACTATGATTTAATTGGATTGTAATGTTTCAATGCCTAATGTGTGGTTGTGATGTTCATAATAAGTATTACTCATCCTAACCTTAGAGTATTGAATTGGTTTTGAAGTATACAAGTATGTTAAAATATGATCTTTATATTATAGAAAGTAACTTGTTATGATTATTATAAAGTGTTGAGTGAAAGGATTCCTCACTTTTATGTGATTTTCTAAAGTGAAAGGTAGTTCTCACTTATGAATACTTTTGAGCTATTATGATTAATTGTTAACATAAGGGTTTAGAAGAGGCTATTGTGATCTTGTAATATTAATATGATGAATACCAAAAGGGAATAAATGCTTAGCACCGAAAGGGCATGTAAATGAGATGGAGGTCTTAAGTATAGTATGTTTGGTCTTCCACATGGGTTTCTTCATGTTTAGTAAGTCCGGATTCCCAATATATGTGTTGTCTCATGATATGGAAACCTCCATGTTAGTTAGTCACGATTTCTATTGACAATCTCTTTGACCCTTAACTATGTGCCCACATAGGACTATCTCTTAGTGGATCCACCTAGATAGCTATGTAATATTGGTTACACTTTCTGTAAGTGTTAACTCTATCTTTTTGGTGTAAGTGGAGAACACCATATTCCATGTAGCTAACATGGTCTCATGTCGGTTATTGAACTATCTTCCCTAATGTAATAACGTAAAAGAATAATACAAGGATGTGAACTACTAAAAGGGTTAGTCTTAAAGGTTACTACATAGGGTGAGAGAGAGTATGTGAAATCTCTTACTCATTGCACATGTGGGATCCTAAGGGATGACTCTAGTAGTGAGTTGTGTGAGCAAGTTGGTTACATGTTATGTATGATAAGATTTATGTGACCTTATGAATCAAGCATGTTATGATTAAGCGTGATATTATGTGTATGTATGTGGTAAGGGACTTAATGTGACACATACCTTTGGATAGGGTTATGGGGTTTTATTCTTTGCATTAGGCGAGTGTTGCTTTAGGTTGCGTATATATTTTGTTAACATCATGTTCGGTTTACTTATGATGTTCTATATACGTATATGTTGGTTAATTGAACATGATGCATGGTTTTGACTAAATTTTGCCTTTTCTTTTGCATTAATGATTTTATGTATAGGATCGATACTTAGTACATGTGTTTTGTACTAACCCATACTTTTTCCTTTTTCTACATACAGTGTAGGTTCCGGCCATTGAAGAGCTTCTAGGCCACTTTTCAAGGATACTTGTACTTCTTCCTCAAAGTAGTTGGTGAGTCCACAAGTTCGAGGATGTTGCCTTTGATCTGCCCTAGTAGTATCGAAAAAGTCTAAGAAGACATTCATTTCTTCCTTATTCTTCAAGACATTTATTGTAAGCCCTTTGTGGGAATATGTAAAAACCCATATTTGTCCCCCCCCCCCCTCGAACATTGTAGCTTCTTGTTATTGAAGAGATTCTAGGCCACTTTGCAAGGATACTTGGACTTCTTCCTCAAAGAAGTTGTTGAGTCCTCCCAGTTCCAGGATGGTGCCTTTGATCTACCCTAATATTAATGATATTGTCTAAAAAGACATTCTTTCTTCCTTATTCTCCAAGTCATTTGTTGTAAACCCTATGTGGCAATATGTACTTGTATAAGGTTTATGCCCAAATATTGCCTTCATTTAGATGATTCAAAATGAGACTGTATTATTAGACTAACTCTTTATATGTTACTTATGTTAACTAAACGAGAAGCCTATGTAAGCTTCCTATGTGAAGAGTCTAAGTAACCTTCATATGTATATATTTAAAGTGAGTGAGAGGTCTATGTATAGCTCTATATGTATAAGGTTTCAATATTTTTCACATTTTGACCTAATGTATGTAGTGATGAATGCTAAGAGGCTAGTATTCGTCCTCTTCGAAAAGACGACGCCGGTTGCGTCTATGAGGTTCTCCCGGTTGTAACACTCCTTATCCTTATCCTTCTCCTTATACCATTTCTCCTCCTCCTTCTCCTTCTAATCCTTCTTGTTCTTCTTCTTCTCTCCTCCTTTTTCTTCTTTTTCTTCTTCTTTTTCTTCTTCTTCTTCTTCTTCTTCTTCTTCTTCTTCTTCTTCTTCTTCTTGAGAGAGGATAATTTGAGAAAATTTAGGGTATTAGATGGATGATTTACGATAATTAATTTAGGGGTGTTTAAATAACTAACTAACCAACCCACCTTAACCCTTAATGAATTACTAATTTAAATCGCGAATTGAACTTAAAACTAAAATAAGAAAAACTGTTATCACTCACAGAACATGGGTGGGTTCGTTCTCCATGATTCACCCTGCGTGGGTGTGGTCAGTGGCCTACAGTTTCAGGTCTGTGTAGACCTTAAAACATGAACACCATCTATCGGGAATCAGTCCACCTACGGCAAGTAGGTGGCAACCGTAGGTCACTAAAATTTTGTAGACTGGGGATTGTTTTTGAGGTCCCCCTCAAGGACCCCTTGGATGATCTTTAGGGTGTCTTACCTTGAATTATAGCCCCTAAAACTTTGATTCTAATTACGGGAATCATTTCTTGTGATATTAATCAACATACTACATTCCAAAACTCTTACGAAAAGCTCTAGAATTCACTAGTTAAACTTGCTAGTTTTCGGGGCGTAAAAATATCTTCTCCTTCAGATCATTCTTCATCGAATGTTGATTCTAAACAATTCTTCAAGTCACAACTCTAAAATTTCAAACCATTATGCATGTAATATATCTACATGCACACAACCAAACAACAAAACTTCAATTCAACACTAAACTCATTCAATCCAACACAAGGAAGTATGAACTATATCTACCAATCCAAAATGCATGCAATTATATATTTTACTTATTTTCATGTATGAACTATAATATCCTAACTAAAACATGCTCAATACCCACTCATGGAGTCTAAATGTAATTTACTTCAAAAAGGAATTTATTTAAGGAGAGATATTTCAACTCCAAATAAGGCATGATAATTTACTCGTCTCATGAACTCTATGTGAAACTCCACCCAAGCGATCTACGACATGAGGTAAAAGGATGAATATAATTCATTTTTAACAATAACTAAGCATTTTCATGAATATGCACATAAGGAAATCATGGCACCACATAAACACACAATAACCCCACAAGATAGGAACATTATCTCCCCCTTAGGAGAATGCCTACTCGATGTCTTCTAAACTTCATTCATACTAAGATAAACTTATAGGTACAACATAACAAGTCACAAAAGAACAGAAGAAATCTAGAAATTTACGTAAAACAAATACCTAAAGGGACATGAGGAGATCATTCTTGACCTTCTATAGATTGGATAGCTTAAAACCTATTCTTCTTTTGAGAACTTTTATAAGGAACACTAGGGGAAACATTCTTACCCTCTCTTCCCTTAGCCTTAAGAACCAGGTAATCTCTCATTTTATTCCAATCCTTACCACACCCATAAAAAACATACATGTCGGCTAGTAACTTACCATAATGAATCCTCCCACAGTTGGAATAAGTAGACTTGGCCAATAGAGATCGACTACCCTTCTCTTGGTAAAACCTAGGGGTGTTGGATGAATCTTTACCAGAATACCTTTGTTTAGACTTAGTCCTTCCTTGTTCATCATACTTAGCATTACAAAAGTTCCCATCATCAGTTCTAGCTCTTTTTACCTCCCAATACATTTTCATAACCTTTTGCTCCTCAATTTTTTAGCATGCACCATGTGATGAGACATATTCATACTTGGCAAAACGACATTCATTAACTACTAAATTGGATACTTTCATAACAAACTTATTCATCTTGTCCCTAGAATCCTCCACTATGGTTAGCATATTTCGATCATTGGGTGAATTTAAAAATATACTACGTCACACTCAAACCCCTTTGTTTAAGATTTATGAACTCTTCCATGTTTAATTCCCTCAAATATATGGGAAAGAACCTACCAACAAAATTCCCTTTGAACAATTCAAACTTTATTGGTCCCTCTTCGAACGACCCATTATTTTTCCATTGTTCATACAAAATTTATGATATATCCCTCAATTAATAAGTGGCTAGCTCCACTTTCTCTACCAAAGATAATACCATGATAGAAATAACCTTATACACCTGATCTATGGAACCTTGAGGATCTTTTTCCACCTTGGAGCCATATAACTTCGGAAGGTTCATCCTAAAATGAACTTTCACCCTAGAAGTAATCATCCCCCTGACTAACTTCACTAGAGCTACCACCTCTCTATTAGCTTGAGTTTTTATAGCTTGGGACTGAGTGGTCATGGTTTGACCTAGAGCCATCCTGTCTTGAGTTAACATTTGTAGGGTAGCCATAAAATACTCTTGAGTTGCGTTTTCCCCTATGGGGTCAATCAGAGCTTGATGTGTCACTTGGAGAGGAACCTCTTGTTTAACATTGAATTCCTATTCTCTCTTAGCTATTCACCATTTTATTAGACATACCCTGAAAAAACCTGGCACGGACTACAAGAAGGGCCTACTAAAGCCAAACTCGACTACACAACTTAGAGCATGGGGAGCTGATATTTTCTAAACCTACAATAGCCTCCTATTGATAAATGTTGTGTTCTTCAAATTTATGAACAAGACGCTACTAGACATGGTTTAAGACAATCCTAGAACAATTCTAAACCATTTGCTCTTGTTGTAAAGTTCCTTATGACCAAGGGGTACCCCCTAGATGTAACATGGTATCTTCACCCCGATGGGGACTCATACAAAGATTAGCTTAATAATAACATAAGATCTTAAAAAACTATGAAAAATTAAAAATTTTAAAATCGAAGTTGTTTTCATAAAAAAGCAAGAAAAATTCTTTCAATATACTTTTTTTAAACCATCTCATACAACTTTTAAAATACTCTTGGGACACAGTCCATACAATAGTCTCAAAACATAAAGAAATTAAATAAGGAAAATAATGCATTCGTCCTATAATGTATGAGGACTCACCAACTTTCAACTCTTCTTGCACCTTAGGAACCCCTCCTTCAAAGCAACTCTATCTCAAAAACCCTACATTTTATTAGAATTTAAGGAATATGTGTTACTATAAAATGTACCAAAGATGAAAACTAGCATAACATCACAATAGCATCTTAAGTGGTTAGTCAACGAAATACATAAGCATTAGAGATAACAAAGTTAACTTAGCATGTTATGTCACGACCAGGGAACACCACCTTAGACGTAACCAGCGTCGTCATCTTTGTATAGGACTTAGAAAAGTCACGTAGCATTCGTCATAACATACCATAGGTTAAAACGTTGAAAATTAAAACTTTTTACATATTGATGTATACATAGACCTCTCAGATACTACTTACAGAGTTAACTTAGACTCCTCACATATGAAGCTTACATAGGTTTCTCATTTAGTAAACATAACAAATGTAATAAGATTTAGTATAGGAACACCGTCTCACATTAGACCATCTAAAACGATGTAGAACATTCGTGCATAGCCCTTATCTTAATCCATATTTTCCATATAGGGCTTACATCAATATCTTCAACAATAGGAAAGAAATGAATTTCTTTTGTAACAACCCTAAAATGACTATGCTAAATATGCCTAATTTATCTAGAATTTCTAGGATTCGGGAAGTGTTGGCCGAAATTTACCATTTTTTGCAAGTTAGGCTTTGTTGAAGTGACATTTAGGTTGATTAAATTGATGATTATAATATGATTTTTTAGAGGTTTGGTGGTCATTTCTCTTACCCTTCGAAAAAATCAAGATTTTTAAACAATTAAGAGAAATCCTGATTTGACTAAGTCTCAACCAAATCTCCTATTCCTAAGCTAACTCATTCTCACGTCTCTCTCTACTCTCACCTTATTTACACGCTCAACTTTCTATAAAACAAAAGAACAGAACAAAAATATAACAACGTTCATCCACATTCAAGAACTTGATCTCGAAAACTCAAAAGAAAAATAAGTTTACAAACGAAAAGTGAAAATCAAGTTCTCGACGGATTGTGCTTGTGATTTTGTTGGTGAGATGTTGGCTAAGTAATGATTTTGGAAGAACATCTTTGAACGACTCTAGGTATGGGTTTTCTTCCCTCTTAGTCTCTTTTCCAAGAAACGGTTTTCTTCCCTCTTAGTCTCTTTTCCAAGAAACCCCCAAGGTCCAGACTATTCACAATCAAAGACTAAGGTTGTCCCCATTGCATGTGTCTATCGTTAGATCCTTTGAAAGATTCAAGTCTGCGTTGGTATGACTTATGGTAGATGATTTTAGGGCTGGTTGTGATTACATGTTTGAATGTGTACTCGAAATTATGTAGAAATGAAAGAAGTGTTTCCTAGAATGTGTGATATGTTAACTTGTGGCATGCACGTGTGTACTGAGATTTTGGTCTCAGTTTGTAGCATGAAATTTGATATGTTAAACTGATGTATTTTACGTGTGTGAATATGTTAAAAACGTGATATTCATATGAGATCAAATTTGTTGAATTGAATGATAATTCTTGACTGAAAGTTACCTTGAAAATACACCTAAATATCTCCCTAAAAACTACTCTAAATGTCTTGATGTTTAACGTCAAAGTGGGTGAGAAAATGGACTGCAAAAAGGTTATTAAATTTTCGAAAGTAACCATGAAAACACCCCTAAAGATTTTTTAGATGCTACACGTATATTTTTCGAAATCTAACATCTAAAAGTTGAGAAAATGGACTGCAAAAAGAGTGAAGAAATTTCCAGCATTCTGGATATTTTTTTAGGCGGCTTACTGTTAAAAATTTTAGTTAAATTTTTATTTACAAAAATGTATGAGGTCCGAGGGCATTGAACCCAGACCTCACCATATACAAGTAGTAAAAAAATTAAATAATAATATGAGGTGAGGGGGATCTGAAATGGGGTAAAGCTCAAATGAAAAGTTACGAGAAAAAAATAGAATAAACTGAAGTGAGGTATCTGGGGTTCGGACCCACAACCTCTTGGATGGGTGAAGGAAAGAGGAGAAAAATAAAATAAATAAATAATAAAATGAGGTATGTGGTAATCGAACCCACAACCTCTCGGTTGAATGAAGAGAATTAAGGGAAAAAAATAAAATGGGGTTGTGGGGGGTTCAATCCTACACCCTCTTAGCATAAACGAAGGAACCAAGTAATGAGGAAAAAAGGAAAGAATGTGGGCGTGGGTATTCGATCTTGGGTCCCCAGGAAATGTTTAAGAAAAAATTCAAGAAAATAAAGGAAAATATATGGGGGTTATGGGGATCGACCTAGGGTCCCCCAAATCATAAAAAAAAATACATTTATCAAAGTTTAATTTAAGAATAAGTGTTACTCAAGGGATTAGAAACCGGGGTCCATTGTCCAATTCTGTATTGATGCATAAGTCTTACTAAATAAATCATTAATGAATGCTGCCAATAGGAATCGAACTCGAGACCTCGGCATACTTACAAGATGCATATTTATTGTACCACATAATCTTGGGTAAGTATGAGTCACTTAAATGAATAATGAATGAAGCCTCATGGCTTGTACGCTTGGATTCATAAGTCCAGCGTACGTTTGAATATAAGCGAACCTTAAATGTATATGATGAAATGATGTGAACCTAGAAGGGTTAAGTAAGAGTGTGAAATATACTAAAAAGCCAAGTGCATTGGCATATGATGAAATGAATATTCACGTAATGGGAGTGTAGAATGATGTATAGTCAAATCTCAAGCATACTCCAAAAGAAAGTGTTAAGGAAGAATTCATAGTTAACATGTAAAGAAAAGGGTGACTACATGACTATAGGCTAGTGCTAGTGAGACAAGCTATATCCACGCCTAAAACACAATGTCACTAAATGAAATTTCTAAGAGAGTATATTTATGCTATACGATGAATAAGCAAAGATATAGTGGCTACATAAGGATAGGCTAGTAAAAGTTAGACAAATTGTATCTACGCCTAGAATCGATGTCCCTAAATGTAAATTCCAAGAGAGATTATGTATGTTGTACGATGAGAAAATAATGAAAGGTGAGTAAAAATGAAATGAAAAGATGCTAAGAAAGAACAGGGTGACACAACAATATGAGGCTAGTGCAAGTGAGACAAGTTGTACCTACGCCAATATAATGTTACCAAAAGTACTCACCTAAGAGAGTATTGAATATTAAGAGACATGCCTTTATGACACTCTACATGTAAGTGTAAGGACAATTCACACTTATTATGAAATGATGAGATGAGAAATCCTCTAATGACCTATTGTTTCACTTATACTAGAAGCCAGCTTCTATGATGTGTGAGATGAATGTAATGGAACTTTATATTGAGCACCGTAGGCTAGCTATGAGTTACAATTCCTTCTTTTGGGAAGGTAGAGATTTGCGCAATTCTCATGACATGATGTTA